>NC_060196.1:28111173-28158673 GCF_021184085.1 Oncorhynchus gorbuscha
TCTCTGTCTCTGTCTCTCTCGTCTCTGTCTCTGTCTCGCTCTCTCTCTCTGTCTCTGTCTCTCTCTCTCGCTCTCTCTCTCTGTCTCATATCAATGTCTCAAAAAAATCTCTGTCTCAATCTCTGTCTCACGCTCTCTCTCTCTGTCTCACGCTCTCTCTCTCTCTCTGTCTCACGCTCTCTCTCTCTGTCTCACGCTCTCTCTCTCTCTGTCTCACGCTCTCTCTCTCTCTGTCTCACGCTCTCTCTGTCTCTCTCTCTCTCTGTCTCACGCTCTCTCTCTCTCTCTGTCTCACGCTCTCTCTCTCTCTGTCTCACGCCTCTCTCTCTCTGTCTCACGCTCTCTCTTCTGTCTCACGCTCTCTCTCTCTCTGTCTCACGCTCTCTCTCTCTCTGTCTCACGTCTCTCTCTCTCTGTCTCATCTCTCTCTCTCTGTCTCACGCTCTCTCTCTCTCTCTGTCTCAGCTCTCTCTGGAATAGTCTCTCGCTCCTTCTCTCTATCTCTCTCTCTTCTCTCTGAGTCCTCTCTCTCTCTCTCCTCTGTCTCTGAGTCTCTCTCTCTCTCTCTCTCTCTCTCTCTCTCTCTCTGTCTCTCTCTCGCTCTCTCTCTGTCTCTGTCTCTCCTCTGAGTCCGCTCTCTCTGTCTCACGCTCTCTGTCTCACGCTCTCTGTCTCTGTCCTTCTCTCTCTCTGTCTCCTTGCTCTCTCTCTCTGTCTCTCTCTCTCGTCTCTTCTCTGTCTCTCTCTCTCTCTCTCTGTCTCACGCCGTCCTTCTCTCTGTCTCACGCTCCCTCTGTCTCTGTCCTTCTCTCTCTCTCTCTGTCTCACGCTCTCTCTCTCTGTCTCTCTGTCTCTCGTCTCTTCCTCTCTGTCTCACGCTCTCCTGTCTCACGCTCTCTCTCTGTCTCACGCTCCTTCTCTGTCTCAGAGTCCTCTCTCTCTGTCTCTTCTCTCTCTCTCTCTCTGTCTCACGTTCTCTCTCTCTCTCGTCTCACGCTCTCTCTCTCTCTCTCTGTCTCACGCTCTTTCTCTCTCTCTGTCTCATGCTCTCTCACTCTATCTATCTAGATGTGGACGTTCCGTCTCCAGATGAGAAGTCGGTCATCACATACGTCTCCTCCATCTATGATGCCTTCCCCAAGATCCCAGAGGGAGGAGAGGGCATCGCAGCACACGTATGTTCTACTCCTCTCACATGAATATTAGCATCTATCAATGTCCTTTTAACATTAGAACCGCCTGGCCTTTCAGCCTATCAGTACCCGCTAGAGAACGTTGCCGGGCGACCCCCTTTAGCATAGCCATCAGATGCATATCAACCCGCAGGGTGCAGCAAACATAAGCACCAAGGCTTGATAAATACCGTTATTATGAAGGATTCATCGCATGCAGAAACATATCAATGTCCCAAAAAAATAACAACGGTTGTTAGTTTAGATCGAGTCAAGGATATATTATTGTGTATAATTCTACAAAGTCCAATGGGGGAAAACGTAGGCCAAACGCCTGTTTTCATTGCCCTTATAATAATATTACTGTACAGTGTAATCCATTCAATCAGCTATATTTGTAGATTGGAATAGTAATAGTAATTATAGTATTATAGTCATTCATAAAGTCCAGCTCGCCGTCCTTCCCAGAGTCCCGTCTCGCCGTCCTTCCCAGAGTCCCGTCTCGCCGTCCTTCCCAGAGTCCCGTCTCGCCGTCCTTCCCAGAGTCCCGTCTCGCCGTCCTTCCCAGAGTCCCGTCTCGCCGTCCTTCCCAGAGTCCCGTCTCGCCGTCCTTCCCAGAGTCCCGTCTCGCCGTCCTTCCCAGAGTCCCGTCTCGCCGTCCTTCCCAGAGTCCCGTCTCGCCGTCCTTCCCAGAGTCCCGTCTCGCCGTCCTTCCCAGAGTCCCGTCTCGCCGTCCTTCCCAGAGTCCCGTCTCGCCGTCCTTCCCAGAGTCCCGTCTCGCCGTCCTTCCCAGAGTCCCGTCTCGCCGTCCTTCCCAGAGTCCCGTCTCGCCGTCCTTCCCAGAGTCCCGTCTCGCCGTCCTTCCCAGAGTCCCGTCTCGCCGTCCTTCCCAGAGTCCCGTCTCGCCGTCCTTCCCAGAGTCCCGTCTCGCCGTCCTTCCCAGAGTCCCGTCTCGCCGTCCTTCCCAGAGTCCCGTCTCGCCGTCCTTCCCAGAGTCCCGTCTCGCCGTCCTTCCCAGAGTCCCGTCTCGCCGTCCTTCCCAGAGTCCCGTCTCGCCGTCCTTCCCAGAGTCCCGTCTCGCCGTCCTTCCCAGAGTCCCGTCTCGCCGTCCTTCCCAGAGTCCCGTCTCGCCGTCCTTCCCAGAGTCCCGTCTCGCCGTCCTTCCCAGAGTCCCGTCTCGCCGTCCTTCCCAGAGTCCCGTCTCGCCGTCCTTCCCAGAGTCCCGTCTCGCCGTCCTTCCCAGAGTCCCGTCTCGCCGTCCTTCCCAGAGTCCCGTCTCGCCGTCCTTCCCAGAGTCCCGTCTCGCCGTCCTTCCCAGAGTCCCGTCTCGCCGTCCTTCCCAGAGTCCCGTCTCGCCGTCCTTCCCAGAGTCCCGTCTCGCCGTCCTTCCCAGAGTCCCGCCTCGCCGTCCTTCCCAGAGTCCCGCCTCTGCAGAGGCTCGAAGTCAACCTCAGAATCAGATGAAGACTCTTTATAAGCAACGTTGATATCTGATCCTACATCTGACTCCAACTCATCTAAATTCTGAAGCATTTGCAATGCTGCCAGAGCGTCCCTTCGTTTGGTTCAGCTTGCCATTTTCAACTACACACTTTGTATGTTGCGCTCACTGTCTGATTGGACTCTCCCAGCGGAAATGATATACAATTTCCTGCATTTCATAATAAAATGATTAGACCGGGCCACAGTCATTCATCACAATGACACTATTCAATCACCCTCTTTCCCTTCCTCATCGTTGGGTGAAGTCACAAGCACCATTATCAGCTTTTGTCTGGTTGCTGTTGCCCATTCATCCATTGGTACACATTTGCATATTTACATTTGAAGTTTATGACCATACGAGTTTTTGATTAGCAGTCAGAGCAGCGCTGCCGCGCCAGTAGTCATGTGCTGAACACATGGACAGCACAGATATTCTTCTTCAGCCAGACTGGCATCGTTTGTTTCCCCACTCATGACGTTGGATAGAGTCAAGGATGTGTTTTGTGTTATTCTGAAGGCCTACTGCATTTAAATGTGTAAATGTAATGGAGTTTTATAGTGAATAAAACAGTCCCGTAGTAAAACGTAAAGGAGATCGGTGTCAACCCCCAAGGCGCGCGGTCAAATGATTTGCTCCTGACAAATGGGCATAACACACACGCTCATCGTTACACTATCGTCTTTCCAAAATTAAATCAGCCTCTTCACCCTCGTCATTCAGTTAGGCCTCATTTAAATTCAACTGTGAAGTAAGGTGCTCAATTATCGCCCGTTAATCCATTTGTCATTCAGTGAGGAGAGCGAGAGAGACACATTAGCACCTGGCAGGGTACCAACATCCTACAGCACATAGTCTTGGAAGGTTAAGTTAGGAATAGGTGTGTGTGTGTGTGTGGGGGGCGGGGGGGGGGGGGGGGGGCTGTAAAACGTCTCTAAATACGTTCCTGTTTGATTATTTTTTTTTTAATTGACAAATGAACACTGGCGGTTCCCGTGTTACTGTGTCAATGTACAGTTGGTCAGTCTGTGTGACATCATGCTGCCAAAGCTGTGGAGCCAATAATGAACTGCATTGATCGCAGTCAGCCATTGACGTATATTGATAGCTGACTGTCAATGAACCAGTCTGACCCTCCCTCTCTCTCTCTCTCTCTCCCCCCCCTTCCTCCCTCCCTCTCTATCTCTCTCTCTCACCCTTCCTCCCTCCCTCTCTATCTCTCTCTCTTCCCCCTCTCTCTCTATCAGGAGGTGGACCACCGCTGGGCAGAGTACCGCTCTCGTTTCTCCATGCTGCTCCAGTGGAGCCGGCAGCACAAGGCCCTCATGGCCAACAAGAACTTCCCACTGGACCCTGTGGAGCTCAAGGTGCTGTGGGGGAGGGAGAGAAGGGGACAAGGAAGGGAGTGGGGGGAGGTGGAAAGGGTGATGGAGGGAAGAGAATACAAATGGGGAGAAGGGAAGAATAGAATGGAGGAGAAGGAAGAATAGAATGGAGGAGAAGGAAGAATAGAATGGAGGAGAAGGAAGAATAGAATGGAGGAGAAGGAAGAATAGAATGGAGGAGAAGGAAGAATAGAATGGAGGAGAAGGAAGGGAGGATAGTTAGAGAGGGAGGCAATGGGGGGATGAGGGGGACAGGATGTGGGTAAAGATGCTAAATACATGTTTATAAAGCATTTGAGTAGGAGTGCTGATCTAGGATCAGTTTAGCGGGTTTAGATCCTAATGAATAGGATTATATAGACCAGGAGTGGCTGATCCAAGATCAGCTCTACTACTCGGGCCCAGATAACTATTAACACTTTTCTGCTTGATCTAAAAATGTCCGTTATTGACATCTAACCTTTTTGTCAACACCCTGTCGCTGTTCCACAGGCACTTTACAATGAGTACGTCCATTTCAAGGAGACCGAGATCCCTGCCAAGGAGCTGGAGAAGAGTCGCGTAGAACACCTCTACAAACTGCTGGAGGTAAGTTTTGGAGGGGGGAAGAAAGAGAGGCTTTAGATTTCTGAATCTCATTAAGACCGCTCAATGACGACAAGCATTCTAAAATGACAGCAGGAGCTGCAAACCTACGTTGACGGTGAACACCGGTTTACCGTCCGAGAGATGCAACGACATACCCAGGCAGATACTAAAGTACCATTACCCTGAGGACACAGCCTCATTTCAACATCAAATCCTATTATGGCATGTTAGACTGGCATGAGTCTTCTGGAAAACTGCAACTCGTAAACAATGGCCGACGATGGAGAAAGAGATGTGAAGAGGTGACCTGGTTTCTGCATTGTACATCATGAGTCTCTCAGGGGTACTGTGTGTGTGTGTGTGTGTGTGTGTGTGTGTGTGTGTGTGTGTGTGTGTGTGTGTGTGTGTGTGTGTGTGTGTGTGTGTGTGTGTGTGTGTGTGTGTGTGTGTGTGTGTTATCGAACACCCTGTTCTCTGCACCCGGTCATTTCAACCCCGTGCCACTGCCTTGAGACAACAAACCATAATTCCTCCTTTATCAGATCCTCTTTCATTGCCCCTCGGTTCTACTCTCCTGATGTCACCACTGCCCTGCTGACACTCCTGATCAATGGCATATGATGACTCCCAAGCATACAAAACATTTATACTTCCAGATCTGGGTCCTTTGCACTCCCATGTCATGTACTTTGCACACGAAATTCAGAATTTCAAATGTATTTTTATTATTTTGCATGTTAGAGTAAAAAATATGTAGGCATGTCATTTTTACTTCTACAATACATATATTTGTTTTCCCAAGGTATGGATGGAGTTTGGGCGCATCAAGCTGCCCCTGGGCCTGCACCCCAACGACCTGGAGGAGGAGTGGGGCAAGCTGATCCTGGAGATGCTGGAGAGAGAGAAGGCCCTGAGGCCCGCTGTGGAGAGGTCATGACCCTGACCTTAACCCTTACTGCTGCTCGTGTTTGAGTTATGATTATACCAGTAGTCCTAGAGACCGAGGCCCTGTGACGGAGAGGTCATGACCCTGACCTTAACCCTTACTGCTGCTAGTGTTTGAGTTATGATTATACCAGTAGTCATAGAGACCCGAGGCCCTGCGACGGAGAGGTCATGACCCTGACCTTAACCCTTACTGCTGCTAGTGTTTGAGTTATGATTATACCAGTAGTCATAGAGACCCGAGGCCCTGCGACGGAGAGGTCATGACCCTGACCTTAACCCTTACTGCTGCTAGTGTTTGAGTTATGATTATACCAGTAGTCCTAGAGACCGAGGCCCTGTGACGGAGAGGTCATGACCCTGACCTTAACCCTTACTGCTGCTAGTGTTTGAGTTATGATTATACCAGTAGTCATAGAGACCCGAGGCCCTACGACGGAGAGGTCATGACCCTGACCTTAACCCTTACGGCTGCTAGTGTTTGAGTTATGATTATACCAGTAGTCCTAGAGACCGAGGCCCTGCGGCAAAACATATTCACTTTCATTTTTTTGTTTGTTGGTCAATGCTTCTCAGCTCGGAAAACAGAAACCATAACAACGGGGGGCGGCAGTGGCGCCGTTTCATCCTACTGCGGATTCCGTCTTTAACCCGACCTGCAGATGTTAGAGCGAGTTTAAACCGGCAGTTATAGAGAGAGACTGTGGAGATGTATGCAGCACACTAACCTAACCCCCCCCGACACTGTACTTCTAGACATCCCTTAGGGGCTGCGTGGTCGTGGTGCAGGAGTGCAGATCTCTGCACAGAAACGCAGGAAGTCTCACTACGATCAGGCATTTCCACACGGGATTTATTTTGCGTCGATCTGTACTCTTCTGTGTTGTGAAAACGTGGCCCCTGTAGATGCTTTTTAGTGTGAAACAACACGACCACTGTGCTTTTGAGGCCTAACACCATTAACTGGTAGATTTATTTTTCATTTAGGTCGTTTTTTTATGGTTGTACGGTAAACCCATTCCATAGACACTGGCTGTATATGAAATAACACCCTATTCCCTATATAGTGCACTATTTTTGAACAGGCCCTGGTCAAAAGTAGTGCACTATTTAGGGTTCCTTTTCAGACAAACCAAATGAATGTTTTGAGCTTGTTGACAATGAGCTGATAGTGTGTGTGTGTCCCTCCCTCCAGACTGGAGTTATTGCTGCAGATGGCCAATAAAATCCAGAACATGGCCCTGGATTGTGAGGAGAAACTCACCCTGGCCAAGAACACACTACAGGCCGTGAGTGATGCTGTCCTATGTCACTGTCTGTGTCACTCTCTTTGTCTCTCTTTGTCTCTGTCTCTGTTTATCTGTGTCTCAATTTAAATGTAAGGGGCTTTATTGGCATAGGAAACACATGTTTACATTGCCGAAGCAAGTGAAATAGATGGTAAACAAAAAAAATAAACAATTTAAAAAAAAATAACACTCAGAAGTTCCAAAATAATAGACATTTCAAATGTCATTATGTGAAAATAGTTAAAGTACAAAAGGGAAAATAAATAAACATAAGGGTTGTATTATTCACAATGGTGTTTGTTCTTCACTGGTTGCCCTTTTCTTGTGGCAACAGGTCACAAATATTGCTGCTGTGATGGCACACTTTGGTATTTCACCCAGTAGTCTGTCTCGCTGGCTGTCTGTCTCGCTGGCTGTCTGTCTCGCTGGCTGTCTGTCTCGCTGGCTGTCTGTCTCGCTGGCTGGCTGTCTCTAACAATTCAAAATATGAAAAAAAAACGGTATATATTTTCAATGACTTCTCAATAAACTGAGGAGTAGAAGATATTATTTCCTTCAATTTGAATTAACCCCAGACCTGGTAGCTACATGCCTTTTTCAATATGGTGTAGTGGGTCTCTCCCTCATTTCCTCTTCACTCTCCTTTCTCCCACTCCCTCTCTATCCCTCGCTCTTACTTTCCCCTCTTCTTCTTCCTCGCTGTTCACACCACTCATCTCCTCTTCCTGTACCCCTTTTTCCCCTCTCCTCCCCCGTCCCTCCGTCAGGACATGTCCCTGGTGGAGAGTGGCGAGGCGGTGCGTTGTGAGAGGGAGCTGGGCTTGTACCTGCAGGACTGTGAGGTTCTGATCAGACAGCTCAACCTGGACCTCAACATCCTCCGAGACGAGAAGTACTACCAGGTGGAGCAGCTCGCCTTCAGGTCAGTGGCGGGAGAAGGGGTGTAGGTCCGTTGGTGGAGCATGTCGCTCGCAATGCCAGGAGAGCGAGTTCGATTCCCCGGACTACTCAGAAGGCAAAAATATACGCACGCATGACCGTACATCACTTTTGATTAAAGCGCCTGCCCAATGGCATATCAATTTGCCTTGGTTATACTGCATCTTTGTAAATGTGACACCAGAACGGTACTGTGTTTTGACAAAAGATATGTTCTGTGGAGCAACAGCGGAGGCCCAATGTCGAGTCGTGGCCGATCCACTGCTGTGCCTCGCCTGAAGCGTAGCTTGACCGCGTGTGTGTGTTCTGTGTGTCACAGGAAAAAGGTGTGTCTTTTTGAAGTCCCCTTTTAACACGTTTGTTCCCCTCCTCCACAGAGCGTCCTGTCTCCACGAGGAGCTGGTCTCTCTCCGGCTCCAGTGCTCCAGCGTCTACAGGAAGGGCCACTTCTCCCCGGTGACTGGGGGAGACCGGACGGCCCCGCCGGGGAGCGACGGTGGTCTCTCCCTGTCCACGGGGGCCCAGACCCTGCTGGGCGCAGTGGGCGTGGTGGGGGCGATGGGGGCGGCGTTGCTCAGGAGACACATGTCCCGCTCTCAGCTGGTGGCCATGTCGTCCTCGGAGGACGAAGGAAGTCTCCGGTTCATCTATGAGCTCCTGGGATGGGTGGAGGAGACACAGGTAAGAAAGAAGGGGGTTAGGTGGAGGAAGGGAGAGGGATTGATAGGTGGAGGGAGGGAGAAGGGGAGGCTGGGCGGGAGGGAGGGAGGGATGGATGGACGGGAAAGGGGAAGGATGTGTAGAACTGATTGTGCGTACGTCAGGACGTGCTGGAGCGTGCCGAGTGGGGGGCGGACCTGCCCTCTGTAGAGCAGAACCTCCAGGACCACCAGAACGTCCACACTGCCGTGGAGGAGCTCCTGCACAGCCTGAAGGAGGCCCGCAACTACGAGGTACACACACACTAATAGATTCTAAAACACATTCTTAGGCACTTGGAGATCTACTGTACATACTGATACACATACTGTAAGTGGACATTAACAGACACTGAATAGGCCTGGGCGTATGCAGTAGATAACAACATGGCAGTCACAAACCTAGTCGAGAGGGCCAGATAATGTTTTACTAAGCTTTTCATATCTCTTTCTTCTCAGACCAAAGTCTCTCCGAACTTCAGGAGCAGTTATTCTGACACTCTGGCCAAGCTAGAGCATCTATACTGCAAACTACTGGTGAGGGGGAGGACTTTTTTTAGCCTGTGAATGTGTGCGTGTCGGATTGTGTATAGGGTGTGTGTGTGTGTGTGCACCCCAGTGCGCCCGCGTTCTCCGTTAATCCCATCAGGGTGTGACTGCGCTTGCTGAAGGCTCAGAGGAACTAGCGAGCGTTAAAGACTGAGTGCAGCTGGTAGAAGCACCTGCTTCTACCACACAGCAGGGAGTTGACTGGGGAGCGAGAGAGCGAGGGGCGCGCGTCTATGTGTGTGCCTCTGAAATAACCTAGAAACCCTTCGTTGACGTATAGAGCTAACACCGGGTAACATTTCCTCCTCCCGTCCCCTGTCTTCACAGGAACTCTCGTCATGGCGTCTGCGCTGCCTGGAGAGCCTGCATGCGTTTGTGTGTCGCTGTACAGAGGAGCTGATCTGGCTCAACGAGCGAGAAGAGGAGGAACTGGCCTTCGACTGGAGTCAAAACAATACAAACGTCAATGCCAAGAGAGAGCTATACGCCGTGAGTGGACAGGGATGGATGCACACACACGCTCACGCACGCACACTCACACTCACACAGAGAATACCTTTTTTTTAAATGTATTCCTCTGAATGCTCTGTCATCCTCTCTCAGGAAATGAGGTCAGAGCTGGAGGAGAAACAGGAAGTGATGCACTCGCTGCAGGAAACAGCTGACCGGCTCTGTCAGGAGAACCACCCGGCCAAACAGACAGTGGAGGTGAGGTTGCCTAGCAACAGAGCTATCAAGGCTGTTCAATGGCCTTTCAAAATGATTGTCTTTCCATCTATGGTACTTATCAGTACAAACAGTGCTGCTATCGATGTTCCGCTCAAAATAAGATTGTCAGTACATTTTGTACCCTATGTTTGGACTGTGGAGCTTGACTGTGATTCAAATAAAGAGCTTGAGAAATGTGTATCCAGGAAGCTTCCCAGCCGAAACAGTTCGGTAGATTTTGTGCAAATATTATGATGACATTTTGTGAAGGTTTTTTTTTGGTAGTTCGGGCACACATATATTTGTTTCTGGAGGCAAGCCGAAGTTCGGAGTCGAAGTCTATGCCCCTTAGTTGGTGTTTGGTCAACAGTAGGGATTCTTCAATACAGTCTCTGTTGTCAGTCAATGAGAGACGACTCGTTTTCATGCCATTTTTGGAAACTACTGCTTCAAACATCTTGGTTAGATGTAAAATTGCTTGGCGAAGATCTCTTCTGCAAAAACATCACAATTAATGTCAGATTTCTTGAGATATTTTAGACTATTTTGAGGAAGTGTATACTGGCTACGGCGTCTCGAAATGGACAAATCCCCCCCCTCCCCCTCCTTTCCAAGCAAAGGCATTTTAAGGGAGTATGCGAGCACACTCGTTTGGTTCGCCTAGACGAATACGTCTCGACGCCAGCCGAACAGAAGCATGCTGATGCCTTTACCCTCCCTCTCCCCAGGCGTACAGTGCAGCGCTGCAGACCCAGTGGCAGTGGGTACGCCAGCTGTGTGTGTGCGTGGAGCAGCATCTCAAAGACAATACTACCTACTTCCAGGTTAGGAGAGTTGAACAAAGTCTCTTTACAAAGTCACACCTTGTACTGTTACGTTATACCTGTAATACCCATCTGGTCCTTTACAATGTCAGTCGTTTGTGGCTTCTCACATAGACACAGTCATATAAGATCAAGATGAAATGAAATGAATTTGTCTATTTTACTATGTTTTGACTTGCCCTTCATTGGGAGTGTAAAGCGATGACTTCTTCTAAAACCTGTATAAAAGACGACTCCAAGGAGCTTTAATACTAGGTTGAATATAGAATATCTCCTAGGGTCCGGCAGCTGGTATCTGCATTACATATCAGTCCTGACGCTGACCTCTGTGTGTTGTGTTCGTATTGCCTCCCGTCAGTTTGTGAGTGACGCACGGGACTGCGAGACGTACCTCCGTCAGCTCCAGGACACCATAAAGAGGCAGTACACCTGTGACAAGAGCAGCAGGCTGGGCAAGCTGGAGGACCTGCTGCAAGACTCTATGGTACGTTGACCTTGTTGTTCTCTAGACTGTTAGTCCGCTCAAATGTTGTTGGACCAAACCTTCAAATGCACCCCCACTAATTTGTCAAAACACCTCAACTCCTGCTAATTCTGTAGCCTGACGGCTAGTTTGCTCTAATCATTCAGGTATTTGCCAGTGAAAAGCTTAGGCACGTGATTATAGCTGATCCACATTTTACACTAATAAGCTACGTCACCTTGACACTTCTGACTCGCTTCGTGACATTATCTACGGCTAGCTGAGGCTAATGTCATGGTAATACTGTAGACGTTGGCTAGCTGTTGAGACTGTAAGTCTTAAGCTACCTCATCGACGCTGCGTAGGCCCGTCTAATCTACTTTGGTCTGCCGATTCACAGCCACCACCATGCGCCCGGACACACGGCAGATGGTACACTTGGAGCGGGGCACGACTCCGCGGGCCTAAGCACTGTGAGCAGTGGGCGTATCCTCCCTGGACATGGAGATGAGAGGGTGGTGTGGCTGTCTGACGCAGGTCTAGGCTAGTGGGGAATGATCGAGGTGTAGACACTCGAGCGGATAGACTGATATTAAACGTAAACGGTCATGGAAGGGAAAGGCCTTGTGCCCTTAGCGGCCGTGACAATACTTGGACAAGTCAATGTAATTACACTGCGTGTTTACATTCCTACAGAAATTATGATTACGTGGTTTATATGGAGGGGGGGGGGGGATGGATGGCCACTCAGGATACATACATGGAGATGTGTTTGTTGCGTGTCTCGGAGTGTTTCATATGTGCTCGCCTCATTTTGAGCACTTCACTGCGCTCAGTTTGAGGCAGCATGTGTGTTTTTGTTCTGAAGGGGGGTATTAAGCATTCGGCGGTTGATTACATTTCCAATACTGTATGTGTGTGTGTTCTCACTGGGAAGATTAAACAGGACTTTGACAGATGCCTCCTTTGCTATATTCCATAAAGACAACCACCAAAGCACTATTAGACCGATGCAATGCCTTTATGATTATTCTAACTAATGAAAATACATCTCTACCCATTTAACTCACAGTTCATTCTTTCATTTCACAATGCATTCTTTCAAATAATACAATGGATAAGTAATGGCTATATCAATGGATAAGTAATGGCTATGTCAATGGTTAAGTAATGGCTATGTCAATGGATAAGTAATGGCTATGTCAATGGATAAGTAATGGCTATGTCAATGGATAAGTAATGGCTATGTCAATGGATAAGTAATGGCTATGTCAATGGATAAGTAATGGCTATGTCAATGGATAAGTAATGGCTATGTCAATGGATAAGTAATGGCTATGTCAATGGATAAGTAATGGCTATGTCAATGGATAAGTAATGGCTATGTCAATGGATAAGTAATGGCTATGTCAATGGATAAGTAATGGCTATGTCAATGGATAAGTAATGGCTATGTCAATGGATAAGTAATGGCTATGTCAATGGATAAGTAATGGCTATGTCAATGGATAAGTAATGGCTATGTCAATGGATAAGTAATGGCTATGTCAATGGATAAGTAATGGCTATGTCAATGGATAAGTAATGGCTATGTCAATGGATAAGTAATGGCTATGTCAATGGATAAGTAATGGCTATGTCAATGGATAAGTAATGGCTATGTCAATGGATAAGTAATGGCTATGTCAATGGATAAGTAATGGCTATGTCAATGGATAAGTAATGGCTATGTCAATGGATAAGTAATGGCTATGTCAATGGATAAGTAATGGCTATGTCAATGGATAAGTAATGGCTATGTCAATGGATAAGTAATGGCTATGTCAATGGATAAGTAATGGCTATGTCAATGGATAAGTAATGGCTATGTCAATGGATAAGTAATGGCTATGTCAATGGATAAGTAATGGCTATGTCAATGGATAAGTAATGGCTATGTCAATGGATAAGTAATGGCTATGTCAATGGATAAGTAATGGCTATGTCAATGGATAAGTAATGGCTATGTCAATGGGTAAGTAATGGCTATGTCAATGGATAAGTAATGGCTATGTCAATGGTTAAGTAATGGCTATGTCAATGGTTAAGTAATGGCTATGTCAATGGATAAGTAATGGCTATGTCAATGGATAAGTAATGGCTATGTCAATGGATAAGTAATGGCTATGTCAATGGATAAGTAATGGCTATGTCAATGGATAAGTAATGGCTATGTCAATGGGTAAGTAATGGCTATGTCAATGGATAAGTAATGGCTATATCCCAAAATGTATCTGAAGTGGCTGTTTCTTTCCCTCCTCCCCCATTTTGTTTTCCATATTGGCCTCTTGACTCATGGTCCACCTCCTAATAGCGCTAACCCGTTGCTAATGCTATTTCAATGTTAGTTGAAGCTCTTAAGGGCAAGTCATATTAGCGCTTCCCTCACTCTGGCCCTTAGCTCGGTTTAAGCCTCTATTAAACCTCCATTTTGTATTTTTATGGAAACCTTTATTTAACTAGGCAAGTCAGTTAAGAGCATATTCTTATTTACAATGACAGCCTACCAAAAGGGGGTGGCAGGTAGCCTAGTGGTTAGAGCGTTGGGCCAGTAACCGGAAGGTTGCTAGATCGAATCCCTGAGCTGACAAGGTAAAAATCTGTCGTTCTGCCCCTGAACAAGGCAGTTAACCCACTGTTCCTAGGCCGTCATTGTAAATAAGAATTTGTTCTGGTTAAATTAAGGTATAAAAAAGAAGGCAAAAGTCCTCTTGCGAGGATGGGTGTTGGGATTAAAAAATACATTAAATATAGACTGTAAGTCGCTTTTCAAATCAAATCAAATCAAATTTTATTTGTCACATACACATGGTTAGCAGATGTTAATGCGAGTGTAGCGAAATGCTTGTGCTTCTAGTTCCGACAATGCAGTGATAACCAACAAGTAATCTAACTAACAATTCCAAAACTACTGTCTTGGATAAAAGCGTCTGCTAAATGGCATTTATTATTATTATTATTATTATTATTATAGAACAAAATACACACCACGACAAGAGAGACAACACCACATAAAGTGAGACCTAAGACAACAAGGCAGCAACACCCCCAAACAGGGAAACCGATCCCAATCAAAGGTGTCTTCACGTGCTCCACTAAGGCAGTTATTGATCTTATAACTTGTCCTTGTGGTAAATATTGATGTGGGTAAAACAAAGCGTGAATTGAAAGTACAAATCTCGGAGCATCGTAGCAACAACTCGACTTATCCAGTTGCGGCGCACTTTTTGGAAGCAGACCACTCGATTTGGTCCCTACGTCATATCGGCATTGAACATGTCACCCTCCCTAGGAGAGGGGGTGACCTCGACATTTTGTTGTTCAAATGAGAGGCTGCCTGGATTGTTAATTTAAAGACCATTGTCATTATACCCTGATGAAGACCGCTTGTCTGTCGAAACGTTGGGGATATTAGGTTATTCAGTTATTGTATCTGAGCTCTCCTTACATTTTTCAAGTATTCTACCCAGCACCTCGCCTAAATAGGTGTGTGTTTCTTTCACCTCTAATAGCAATATATGACAGCACAACATGACAACAAACATGTAAAATCATTATTGGGCACAGACAACAGCACAAAGGGCAAGAAGGTAGAGCCAACAATACATCACGCAAAGCAGCCACAACTGTCAGTAAGAGTGTCCATGATTGAGTCTCTTAATGAAGAGATGGAGATAATGAAGCTTTCTGTCAGGAAATGAGTCCATATAAATGTATTTCTACATGTCAATATGAGGAGTTAAGCTTAATACTGGGTTGAATGTTCATTTATTTATATTTCATTTAACGTTTTTTTTACTCCTCTTTCTCCCCAATTTTGTGATATCCAATTGTTAGTTAGTCTTGTCTCATCGCTGCAACTCCCGTACGGACTCGGGAGAGGCGACGGTTGTGCTGTGCGTCCTCCGAAACACAACCCAGTCGCACTGCTTCTTGACACAATGCCCACTTAACCCGGAAGCCAGCCGCACCAATGTGTCGGAATGAAACACTGTACACCTGGCGATCGTGTCAGCGCGCACGGCCCGCCACAGGGGTTGGTAGGGCGCGATGGGATATATCGAGGGGGGTGGATGGCCAAACCCTCCACTAACCCGGACGACGCTGGGTCAATTGTGCGCCACCCCATGGGTCTCCAGGTCGCGGCCGGCTGCAACAGAGCCTGGACTTGAACCCAGAGCCTGGACTAGACCACTACACCACTCGGGAAGCCACTGGGTTGAATGTTTAATAGATGGAATGAGCTTTTCTGCTAGCTAATCTGAGTTAGCTAGCAAACATTGTTACAGTGTCCCCAATTGGTGATTGTAAGCTAAAATCACCAATGGGACTCTGTAGCTATGCTATTGAGCTGAGAAAGGAGATTCTGTATATTCTCAATTCTGGGACTGTGGAGTTCAATGGAATCAATATGTATGTAAATTCTTTTCCCATATACTGTAACAGTGCAGGCCTATAGTATCACAAAAGCTTACCACTTCACTGACTGACTGATTTGATTGGTTAAGTGATTGACACCCTCACTGACCAATGGCTGTACCTCACAGGAGGAGAAGGAGCAGCTGATTGAGTACCGCAGCTCGGTGGCCAGCCTGGTGGGCCGGGCCAAGACGGTGGTGCAGCTCCGCCCCCGCAGCGCAGAGAGCACCCTGGGAAGCACCACGCCCATCCGCGCCATTTGTGACTACCGGCAGATAGAGGTACGGCTCCCCTCACCACACCCACACTATCGTGACAATACCAGGGTCATGTTCATTAGGCACCAAACGGAGGAAAACAGAAAACAGAAACTGTATCCTTCTGCCAATTGCTTCTTCTCTGCCCTGCACACCCCTTCTCAGCACCACCTACACCTTAGCAATCCAATATGGTGCATCTTCAAGCGATCAGCTTTCGTCATTGACTGCTTTCACCCTGCCATTGTTGGTCTATAGACCCAGTCAACTTGTCAGCTAAAAAAAAACATGTTTAGTTTCTTCGATAGCATGTATTATTCAACTGTGAATTTAAACTGTGTCCCCCACAGAGGGTTTTAGATGTACGGTGTTGATTGCAAGAGTGCCGCGTTAGAGCTCTTGAAATGTGGTCTCGTGGCACTACCAGGCTGCAATGACATCACTTGACATTATTATGTTGCTTGAGAACGGATAAGTGGTCAGATTTTGGCAGCGTGGGCTCAGTTCTCCTGAGTAATCGTGATCATGTTTTTGACCATCATATCTTACTCATTGGGACATTAAAATAGCCTCTTTTAAATAAAAATTATGGCTCAACTTTTTCATCTATTTATGTTTCAGCGAAGAACAGCAACGTTGGGTTATGCCTTTATATCATACTGGAAAGCCAACACTTGTTAAAGAGCCCACGGTAGCCACTCCAAAGTCCAGTAATGATTCAGGAGAAGGCAATACCTTTTGGCCACTGACGCCCCACTCACCTCGCACTCACATTAACATGCGACGCCTGTCTCCAACCAGGCCCAAAGTGCTGCGCGACGCTAGCAGAGAAGCTAAACGCTAGGAATGATGAATTTCTCCCACTTGTGCAGACTCAGGCAAAAATCACAATCTGCATTACCACTCCTGTAGTATTGCTTAGGGACAGGGGGTGGCTTCGGACACAGCTATTTTAGTCTTGCTGTGTGACTCTCTCTGGGCCTGGGACGGTTTGACCACAGTAAGGCGTGTGCGAGGTATCATTACATTCTGGTCTGGTGGAGGTGCAGTGATTACTGCAGGGGTGCTTCTCAATAGTCATGAGTGGCTTCCTCTGTTCTCCTTTCCTTCATCTGCGACTACTAGACACACACACACATACACACACACACACACACACACACTTTTCCATTGACACCAACTACGGGCCACTTTAAAGTACGGTAAACACACATGACCCGGACAAGGTCTTCATGACACGATCGTAAAATAATATTTCTCTCCCCTCTCCTATGTCTTCTCCATCCTTCTGTTTCCCCTTCCTACCCTCCATCTTTCACTCCTCTGTCTCTCCCTCTCTCTCCCTTCTTCTCGTGTGTCCGCTGGGCTGTCAAGGCTAACACTCAGGTATTACTGCCGATGTTCACCTTCTCTCACCTCAGCGCTCAGCTTTTACACGGCACACTGAATACTCCCTGGTTACTCTACGCACTTATCAAGTGATTTAGGATCAGTTTTTCTTCATATCGGTTGGATTCACGACCATTGTTAGCCGAAGTCCCAGATCAGTTGGTAAAAGCGTGACGTAACCACACGACTGAACACAGTATCCCCAGGTTACTCAGTCAGCGAGACTAGTTTAGCCGCAGTCGTGAGCTTTTCTGTACATTTACTTTGCAGTGTTTCTGTGTGTGTGCAGGGGATGGGGTGAGAGGGCGGTGGGGCTGGGGGCAGTGGTTTTAGATGCACAGACCTCGCTTTGCTGAGCTAGACAATTTTTTTAATGTAAATTTTATATAAAATAATCTATAATGAAGAACTTCGGACACCACACCCGTACTATGCCAAATTGAAACTGCTTACTACCCTAGCTCTCTGTATTTGTTGGCCAGATGTCGACTAATATTGTAATGAGTGTGGGCACATCTAGCCATTTTCAGGCCAAAGGATACTGTTATGGTCCCGGGGTTTGTAAATGGCTGCTCGATTCAACATGGCGCGGTTCTTGTGGTCGATTCTAGTCTCTTTCAGTTGTTAGGGCTTTTGCTAACCACATTAAACTCATGAACGTTTGCATTTTGCTTTGTATTATCTGTTTGTTGCCGTAAACCTTTACGTTTCCATTTGTTTTCCCTCCACCTCCCCTTCTCTGTATATCTGTACCCCCCCCCCCATAGATCACCATCAGCCGAGGTGAGGAGTGTGTGTTGGCGGACAACTCTCAGAGGACTAAATGGAAGGTGATCAGCCCCAGTGGAAACGAGGCTATGGTGCCATCAGTCTGTTTCACCGTACCACCGCCCAACCAGGAGGCCATGGACACCGCCAGCAGGTACACACACACACACAGTTCACATATATAAATACACACACACTCATACCTAACCCTGCTGTATATTGAAATGTAATTCCGTGTGTTGTAGGATGGAGCAGCTGTACCAGAACGTGATGTCTCTATGGCACAATCTACACGTCAGCATGAAGAGTGTGGTCTCCTGGCACTACCTGCAGAAAGACATCAGGACCGTGTCCTCTTGGAGCCTGGACACGGTTAGACACACGGTTTTAACTCATTGTGTCAACATCCAAGTCTTCAACCACATATCTCTCACTTAGCTGGTCTATTTCTTATAGTTTCTTCTAAGCATATTTCTCTGTCCTGCGCTCTCTCTGTCCATGTCGCAGTACATCTATGATGGACATATCGTATTGCTCTCGATCTCTCATCTGTCTGTCTTCAACTCCATTTCCTCCCACGTAACTGTTCTATTTCTTCTACACTGAACAAAATATAAAAGCAACATGTGAAGTGTTGGTCCCATGTTTCCTGAGCTGAAATAAAAAGGTCCCAGAAATGTTCCATGAGCACAAAAAGCTTATTTTGCTCAAATTTTGTGCACAAATTTGTTTACATCCCTGTTAGTAAGAATTTCTCCTTTGCCCAGATACTCCATCCACCTGACAGGTGTGGCATATCAAGTAGCTGATTAAACAGCAGGTTCATTACACAGGTGGACCTTGTGCTGGGGACAATAAAAGGCCACTCTAAAATGTGCAGTTTTGTCACACAACACAATGCCACAGATGTCTCAAGTTTCGAGGGAGCGTGCAATTGGCATGCTGACTGCACAAATGTCCACCAGAGCTTCTGCCAGAGAATGTAATGTTCATTTCATTACATTTGATACCGTGACGAGATCCAGAGGCCCATTGTGAGGCCCATTTTATTTTAGGGTATCTGTGACCAACAGATACACATCTCTATTCCCAGTCATGTGAAATCCATAGATTAGGGCCTAATGAATTTATTTCACTTGACTCGTTTCCTGTTCTCTCTCTCTCAGGCTGATAGCTTTTATCTCATATTACTTCATTTATGGTGTAATGTCCCTCTGTCATACATCTTCCTCTTTCCCCACCATCAGCTAATGTGTTCATATTACTTCATTTATGGTGTAATGTCCCTCTGTCAAACATCTTCCTCTTTCCCCACCATCAGCTAATGTGTTCATATTACTTCATTTATGGTGTAATGTCCCTCTGTCATACATCTTCCTCTTTCCCCACCATCAGCTAATGTGTTCATATTACTTCATTTATGGTGTAATGTCCCTCTGTCATACATCTTCCTCTTTCCCCACCATCAGCTAATGTGTTCATATTACTTCATTTATGGTGTAATGTCCCTCTGTCATACATCTTCCTCTTTCCCCACCATCAGCTAATGTGTTCATATTACTTCATTTATGGTGTAATGTCCCTCTGTCATACATCTTCCTCTTTCCCCACCATCAGCTAATGTGTTCATATTACTTCATTTATGGTGTAATGTCCCTCTGTCATACATCTTCCTCTTTCCCCACCATCAGCTAATGTGTTCATATTACTTCATTTATGGTGTAATGTCCCTCTGTCATACATCTTCCTCTTTCCCCACCATCAGCTAATGTGTTCATATCGACTTCATGCCTTATTACCTATGAATCACGGCCTAATGCATGTTAATTAATACACATATCAACAGCACTTTGGGGAGCTCAGTAGAAATAAGTATCTGACTTTATTGTGCTATCCCTGTCACGTTTTTTTGAAATGTATATACTCGGTGTATACATTATTTTTTGACTGGTATATAAAATCAACCACTACTCTTAAATGTATCTGACGTACACCTCTCTCCCCCTAACCCCTCAGGTACGTTCCCAGACCCCTGTGGCGAGGGAGCAGGCTCTGGACCACCTGGAGGCCCACCTGGCTGACTTCCTCTCTGACAGCAAAGAGAGCGGCCTCTTCACCCCGACCGAGAGACGCGAGCTGGAGAGAGACGCCCACACCGCCCAGGAACACTGCCAGGACCTGCTGGTCAACATGGAGACGGGTAGATACGGATTCAGATACGCTTCCTCGGTCCCAGTTCATCCAGCCTGTTTCCCCTGATGTGTGCACTTGTTCACTCACCTTATTTTGATTTAAAAGCAGAGGATGGGTATTGGAGGCCAATGCGTATACAAATCCTTTGGTTTTAAATGCACGAGGGTTAGTGCACGTTTCATGGGAAAGGTTGGAGAATTTGGAGGGAGTGTCGAGTTTGGCTTACTTTGCTCATATACTTGCTTGCCTTTACTTGCTTGGTAGTATTTAGTTACATCCAAATTATTTATAGGGAAAATACAGTTGAATTCGGAAGTTTACATACACTTATGTTGGAGTCAATAAAACTCGTTTTCCAACTACTCCGCAAATTTCTTGTTAACAAACCATAGTTTTGGCAAGTCGGTTAGGACATCTACTTTGTG
This sequence comes from Oncorhynchus gorbuscha, assembly GCF_021184085.1. NCBI lineage: Eukaryota > Metazoa > Chordata > Actinopteri > Salmoniformes > Salmonidae > Oncorhynchus > Oncorhynchus gorbuscha. The sequence continues at coordinate 28,131,707 of NC_060196.1, forward strand.
CATGACACAAGTCATTTTTTCCAACAATTGTTTACAGAAAGATTATGTAACTTATAATTCACTGTATCACAATTCCAGTGGGTCAGAAGTCTACATACACTAAGTTGACTGTGCCTTTAAACAGCTTGGAAAATTCCAGAAAATTATGGCATGGCTTTAGAAGCTTCTGATAGGCCAATTGACATCTTTGAGTCAATTGGAGGTGAACCTGTGGATGTATTTCAAGGCCAACCTTCAAACTCAGTGAATCATGGGAAAAATCTAAAGAAATCAGCCAAAACCGCAGAAAAATTGTTGATCTCCACAAATCTGGTTCATCCTTGGGAACAATTTCCAAATGCCTGAAGGTACCACGTTCATCTGTACAAACAATATTACGCAAGTATAAACACCATGGGACCACGCTGCCGTCATACCACTCAGGAAGGAGATGCGTTCTGACTCCTAGAGGTGAATGTACTTTGGTGCGAAAAGAACAACAGCAAAGGACCGTGTGAAGATGCTGGAGGAAACAGGTACAAAAGTATCTATATCCACAGTAAATCAAGTCCTATATCAACATAACCTGAAAGGCCACTCAGCAAGGAAGAAGCCACTGCTCCAAAACTGCCATAAAAAAGCGAGACTACGGTTTGCAACTGCACATGGGGACAAAGATCATACTTTTTGGAGAAATGTCCTCTGGTCTGATGAAACAAAAATAGAACTGTTTGGCCATAGTGACCATCATTATGTTTGGAGGAAAAGGGGGAGGCTTGCAAGCCGAAGAACACCATCCCAACTGAAGCACGGGGGGTGGCAGCATCATGTTGTGGGGGTGCTTTGCTGCAGGAGGGACTGGTGCACTTCACAATATAGATGGCATCATGAGGTTGAAAATTATGTGGATATATTGAAGCAACATCTCAAGACATCAGACAGGAAGTTAATGCTTGGTCGCAAATTGGTCTTCCAAATGGACAATGACCCCAAGCATACTTCCAAAGTTGTGGCAAAATGGCTTAAGGACAACAAAGTCAAGGTATTGGAGTGGCCATCACAAAGCCCTGAACTCAATCCCATAGAAAATATGTGTGCAGAACTGAAAAAGCATGTGCGAGCAAGGAGGCCTACAAACCTGACTCAGTTACACCAGCTCTGTCAGGAGGAATGGAAAAAAAATCACCCAACTTATTGTGCGAAGCTTGTGGAAGGCTAACTGAAACGTTTGACCCAAGTTAAACAATTTGAAGGCAATGCTACCAAATACTAATTGAGTGTATGTAAACTTCTGACCCACTGGGAATGTGATGAAAGAAATAAAAGCTGAAATAAACAATTCTCTCTATTATAATTCTGACATTTCACATTCTTAAAATAGTGGCGATCTTAACTGACCAAAGACAGGGAATCTTTTACAGGATTAAACGTCTGAAAACGTGTGAAACTTCCGACTTCAACTAAATTGTTCACTCAAAAGACGTGTGTCTGTTTTGCCTGGGGACAGGAAGATCGACAGAGTGCATCCCCCCACTTCACCCAGTCTTGGCTTCATCCAAGTGCATCCCCCCACTTCACCCAGTCTTTGGGCTTGAGGGCAACATTGGGGATTGTCATGAAAGGGTTTTATGATGGTGCATTGACCCAATTAAGTGGGATTGAAATTCAATGATCTCTCTTGTCTTCCCGCTCCCGTCTGTCTCCATTTTCTCTACCCCTTCCTCTCTCTACCCCTTCCTCTCTCTACCCCTTCCTCTCTCTACCCCTTCCTCTCTCTACCCCTTCCTCTCTCTACCCCTTCCTCTCTCTACCCCTTCCTCTCTCTACCCCTTCCTCTCTCTACCCCTTCCTCTCTCTACCCCTTCCTCTCTCTACCCCTTCCTCTCTCTACCCCTTCCTCTCTCTACCCCTTCCTCTCTCTACCCCTTCCTCTCTCTACCCCTTCCTCTCTCTACCCCTTCCTCCCTCTACCCCTTCCTCTCTCTACCCCTTCCTCTCTCTACCCCTTCCTCTCTCTTTCTGTCCCTCTCGCTCTCTCCAGTGGAGAAGGATGAGTCTGTCTCTCGGTCCTACCTGTCAGAGCTCCAGAACATTAAACTGCGTCTGGAGGAGGCGGAGCAAAGGCTGATGCATGGCATTCAGACTCCTCCCCCTAGCAACCGATTGGGTGACAGCATCGACAACACTGTTCAAATTGCAGAGCAGGAGGTCAGAATTGCGCCACAGCCCCATCTGCTGGTCACCAGAGTCCTTACCCTCTTATTCATCTACCAATGAAAAGGAGACCAGCACTAACTTTATTCAGTTGCTTTCATTTATTTTCATGTCTCAACTTAATGCTGTATATTGAATATACAAATCAAGACTAACCCTTATTCCCGGTGTCAGAAGCTGCAGTCGGACCTGGATGGTCTGAGGACCAGTCTTGGTGAGGTGTCGCGTCGCTGTGTGAGTTTCTTTGAGGAGAAGCCCACCTCCTCCAGTGTCCCCGTGCTGCGCTCTGAACTCAACCTGGCTGTGGAGAAGATCGACAGACTGCACAACCTCTCCTCCGTCTACCTGCACAAGTGGGTTGGCCGCACGCGCTCACACACAGTCAAAATACTCTTCTCTTAACCAATACACTTGACTAAGTATCACTCGCTTCCCCTTTTTCTCTCAGGTTGAAGTCCGTAGATGTGCTGATGTACAGCTTGCAGGCCGCCGAGAGCCAGGTGAAGAGGTACGAGAGCAGGCTGAGTGAGGAGGACATCGTCCCTGCAGACACCAACGCCATCCAGGCCCTACGGGAACAATTGGGGGTAAGAGACTGGCAGATACAACGAAAGACCAATCTATCTACTAATCCCACTAACTCAGATACTGGGTAGTACACACGCATGACAAAGTTATTCATGCCCACGAAGACGATGCATGGACCAATATTACGGTTTGTCTGCTAATGATAGGAGTGTGTCTGTCTGTGTGCTGATTCTCTGCGTCTCCCCTTCACTCCAGACGTGGCAGTCGGAGCTTGAGGACCAGGAAGGGGTGTTTAGCTCCCTGCAGTCGGAGGTACAGAAGGCCCGAGAGGTGGGGACTCAGCTGAACAGGCTCCACCCAGACCGCAGCTCGGAGCTGGAGCGCTACCAGGAGAAAGCCGCCCAGCTCACCGAGAGGTGGGCCGGAGTCAAGAGACAGATAGACACACGGTGAGTGGTGGATGGATGGATGGATGGATGGAGTCAAAGTTAGTCAGATCATTTTTATAAAAGTATTATGTGAGGCTTAATCCTCACTCAGTATTTATACTGTAGGTTTATGCTTGAATGAATACAGTATTTCCTTGATGGGGACAGGTTTTGAAAACCACCGTTCTAGTCAAATGTGAAATAGAGAAGAGCATAAACCCATATCACTGATTGGGTACTTCATTGAATGGTATGTGATGTGTTGGTGTGTTTTTTTCAGGCGAGGGGAGCTGGAAGCCCTGGGCTCAGTCCTGCAGCAGTACAGAGATGGTCACTCTGCTCTGATCCACTGGATAGAGGAGACCACTGAGAGACAGGAAAACACCCAGCCTGGAAAGACTGACAGCAAAGTCCTGTCTGAACAACTAGCACAACAAACGGTGAGAGGGATGGATGGAGACCGAACGACGGGTAGAAAGAGGCGGAGCGGGACGGGTAGAAAGAGGCGGAGCGGGACGGGTAGAAAGAGGCGGAGCGGGACGGGTAGAAAGAGGCGGAGCGGGACGGGTAGAAAGAGGCGGAGCGGGACGGGTAGAAAGAGGCGGAGCGGGACGGGTAGAAAGAGGCGGAGCGGGACGGGTAGAAAGAGGCGGAGCGGGACGGGTAGAAAGAGGCGGAGCGGGAAGAACGACTACACAGTAGATAGATATTGACCCAGCCATAGAGAGGTTCATTGGGGCGAAAAAAGAGATGAGTAATAGCTTTCTTTAAAATAGGCTAATGAGGAGAGTGATTGAAACTAATGGAAGATCTGACTGTGGTTGAGTGACATCTGTAAATAACATCTATTCTCTTCGACCTGATTCTCTCCTCAGGCATTAGTAGCCGACATCGAGAAGAACCAGACCAAACTGGACGAGTGCCAAACGCACTCAAAACAGTATTGCACCTCTGTGAAGGTAGATGACAACATCACTTTGTCATTGTAATGTAGAGATACGTTTTTTAGATGATTTGGAAAAGTAAGCATTTCACTGTTAGTCTACACCTGTGGTTTATTTGTTGTGACAAATAAAATGTGATTTGATGTCTGTCTCAAAATATGATTATTCTTGCTATGTGTCATATATTTTAAATTGAGGTAGGCTACTGGATAGCCAATTTCCACACTAAATGTCCCATAACAATACAACATAAAAGTCATTTTCTGCTTGATGTAAATAAGTTACACGTATCCGTGTCCTTCAGGACTACGAGCTGCAGCTGATGACATTCAGAGCGTTTGTGGAGTCGACGCAGAAGTCGACCGGGAAGAGGAGGAGGATGCACTCTTCATCAGACGCCATCACGCAGGAGGTGAGGAGAGATTGAGGGGAGCGTCACAGTGTGGCTAATGTATTTCTAGAAATGTGTGTGCCAATGTCATCGTGCGAAGCCACAAGCAATGAGATTTCTTTGCCATTCCAGTTCATGGACTTGCGCACGCGCTACACAGCCCTGGTTACCTTGACGACGCAGCACGTCAAGTACATCAGCGATGCACTGAGGAGGCTAGAGGAAGAAGAGGTACTGTATGTCTCGCTCTTTTTTTCAGTTTTTCATTCGCTCTCTCTTCTGGTGTCTTCAACCTTCCTCTGTGTCTGTCAGATTTATTGTCTGTACCGCCAATCTCTGACACGATCTCCCCCCCCCCTCCCCGCAGAAAGAGGTGGAGGAGGAGAGGCAGCAGAGGGTAGGCCAGGTGTCAGAGCTGCTGGGCTGGGTCAAGGGCCTCCAGGGCCGAGCAGGGGACCCCTCCGCCGAGTCATCCATCGCAGCACAGGAGGTACAGAAATAAGAAATGCATCTATAGTATATTATGGAATTGAATATTGTACGTATCCACTGTTCTTTCTTATCACTCTCTTAGCCGATAAAATATGTGTACCGGTTCTTACTTTTTTCAAATGTTCATTTGTGTTGTGTTCATAGGCCGTGAGTGAGCAGTTAGCGGCTAAGAAGGAGGAGGTGGCTAAGGTTATCAGGAACACCCAAGTCTTCCTGATGTCGAAACAGGCCAGCAAGTAAGTTCAGATTTCTCTTACACACATTAATACCACTGTATAAACACACATACTGTATAGGGCACTCAGTAACATCTCACCTATATCCACACACACACACACACACACACACACACACACACACACACACACACACACACACACACACACACACACACACACACACACACACACACACACACACACACACACACACACACACACAGTTCACACACACAGTACACACACACACACACACACACACACACAGTTCACACACACACACAAGTTCACACACACACAAGTTCAAACTGACAGAAACGTTTGTCCTCTAGGTTGTCCCCAGAGGAACGTGCCCAGGTAACCTCCCAGCTGGACGAGCTGACTGCCACCTACAGCCAGCTGTGTGACAGTTCCACCGCCCAACTGCAACAGCTGGTGCAGCAGCAAGCCAAAGAGGAGCAGAGAAAGGTAGAGTGTATGGAGGGAGGGAGGGAGGGAGGGAGGGAGGGAGGGAGGGAGGGAGGGAGGGAGGGAGGGAGGGAGGGAGGGAAGAGGGGGGAGTAGGGCGGTTGCGGTTCAAGACGTAAACTCACTAGCGGAGTTGCCAATGCGAGCTTACGACATTGCTGTTCAAGTGTGTTGCTCACTGACAATGTCTGTCTGCCTATTGTGCATTTTGAGGGTCTGAAATGGAATATGCTCCCGAGCTGAGCGCGTTTGTGTGTGAGTGAGAGTGTGTCGCATGCTGTGTGTTGCCCGTCACCACGTGTGCATTATTTGACACCCATCATCCCCCATACTGAATGTTGTGTTACCTCATAGACTCGGTTTGGTTTAACAGCCATTTCGTGTGTAATTGCATGGTGAGCCCCCCTCACTTGCACCAGCAACCTGCTTGCACCCGTGTCACCCATCATCATCGTCATCAAACACATCTGCTTAAAGACTAATCTATGGCCCCCAATTGGCGTAGTAGTCGGTGAGCCAAAGAAGTCATGCTATAGTAGCTTTTTGATAGGAGGTGCGCCCTCAGCCTGCCTTCGTAGTCACAAGATAGTCACCCTTGTTAGAGCACATTCAGTCACCCCTCCCTCCGTATGCTCCACATCACTTCGGAGCAGTCAGTAGGTGTTACACTAAATTACAATGGTTGTTTACTGTCCCCGCACGTTAGGTAGACTACCTTTTTTACGTTTCAGCCATAAACCTTCAGAAGCGGATACATCCTCTCCATAAACACGTGCACATACTCGTTCACATAGTCATAATCCAACCACACTGTCATGTCCCCCCCCCCTCCCCCCACCACCATATACATGAGTCCAAATGTGATGGTATGCGTGTGTGAGCCAGTACCGGGGATGTACCGAGAGTATCAGGGTTATATTGTATGAGAGTGAGTGTGTTGGTGTGTGGGCGTAAATCTCCACCCACGAGTGTGTTTTCAACGAATGGTTGTGGTTTTCTGGGTAGTTCTTTACTCTCGAGAAAAAATGTACACGCGTTGCATCGAATCACTTGCCAGCGAAGAGTGTCTAACTGCCAGTGTCGGCTTAGTGTGAGCGCCAGAGGCCAGCTACGCAAACCCCCACTTCACCATGAGCATGATGTGTCCAGATCACAGTGTGTGTGTGTGTGTGTGTGTGTATATGTTTGTGCCGTCTAATGCATTAATGTGTGAAATAATCAGCATTTTGCTTCAAAATCACTAACAGCTGCCAGAAGAGAATCAAGGACATCCATCTCTCGGCAAAGGATAAGCGGTACTGTAGTTAAGGGACTGTAGTTAAGGGACTGTAGTTAAGGGACTGTAGTTAAGGGACTGTATCCTATTATCTACGTTTAAGTTGAGCCAGTCTATGGTCATCTGGTACTTAGCCAGTGAGCAAAGAATCGGTGAGAAGTCCATTGTGGAGTCAATTTAGGTTAGATTTGAGCGAGGACATTTGGAACGAGCCAATGAACCGCAGTCAGAAGTAACTAATGCCTCTCAGCCATAGCTACTGAATGGTCCAAACTCCTATGGAGTCTATAGAAATGGCGAGTCAGTCAGGTGAGTCAGGGCCATCACAGGCAGTGCCTCGGGTAGAACTGAGTGTGGCATGCAGAATCCTAATACCGAGCTTCTCACCTGTCGCCCCTCAATCTGCCGAGCCCTCGGGCCTGTTAATGTGTCCACCACGACGGCCCCGTTTCGGTAAGTCGTGCTCGCTTTCTCTCGCTTCCGATCTGACCTGCCTCCTCGAGCAAGATCTTCTTTTCTTTCATCTGTCTTTCTCTCCTTTCTTTTCTGTTTTCCTTACCTCCCTTTTTGGAGGTTGCGTAGCATATTGGTTTTCTGCATTTGTGTTCGCTATGTAGCATGCTTAGTGCTTTGTCGAACAGAGGTAAGTGTTCTTGTGCCATGACGAAAGAGAAATTGTGGGAATATACACATTTATACAAATAAAAAAAAGATGCATGCTATATCATATTGTAGCTATTGAAATATGCTTTTGTCGCCATAATTATGTCGAAGTCATTATTATGGCTCTTGGGTGAAGGGTTATTTTTTTCTTGCTGGATACTTATTGGCTGTGGGTTCCTCTACAAAGTACTCATCAGACTGTTAAACAAAGTATGTCGGTAAAAGGAAGCTCAAATATTCACTTTATTTGTTTCTCTATCTTCAGAGCCAATCTGCCATTGGCGGAGTTATTGACCTGGGCACCATGGAAACCGTCCCAGTCTTCCAAGCTGCACAGCGTGGCCTCATAGACCTGGACACCTGCCATGTCTTGTTGGAGGCCCAGCTCACCGTGGGCGGGTTGTTTCAGCCTGACTCCCCTGTGAGCCTATCACTGGAAGAGGGCCTCAACTGTGGCCTGATTGATAGTCGCATCAGCCAATCCCTATCAGAGCTGGAGAGTGCCTTGCATCTTGTCGACCAGACAGAACAATTGGAGGGCCAGCTCCTCCCAGTGGCTGCAGCCATGGAGGCGGGCCTTATCAAAGAGGAGGTGGGGCTGCGTATCCTGGAGCTGCAGATAAACACAGGAGGCCTGAGGGATTTAGGAGAAGGTAGACTAACCTTGAATAGTGCTGGAGAGATGGGCCTGCTGACCCCAAGGGTCTACACCAAGCTCGGGTCACGGGTCAATCGACGGGAGCTTATTGACCCAAACACAGCCGATAAACTGAATCTGTCTGAACTGCAGCAGCGCTGCGTCCTCAGCGATGACACCGGCTTGTATCTGCTGCCAGTGAAACAGCAGCCAGGAGGAACAGTCTGTCTCCGATCTGGCAGGAAGGTCGGGATCTTCCGTGCCGTCCAAGAGGGACTGATTGACAGGCAAGTAGCAGTGAGATTACTGGAGGCCCAGCTGTTTGCTGGTGGCATCTCTGACCCCCGTTCTGGGCATCTTCTGACTGTGAACGATGCTGTGCGTCACAATCTGATGGACCAGGATCTGGCCTGTGCCATGTTGACCCGCCAGCTGCAGAGTGGTGGGATACTAGACCCTGTAACTGGGGATCGCCTAGGGGTGGAGGAAGCCATCCAGACGGACCTGCTCTCACCACATTTGGCCCTTCTGGTGCTCGAGTCCCTCTGGGCTTTTATAGGGATGCTCTGGCCTGAGTCAGGGGAGCTGCTGCCCATTGCAGAGGCTCTACAACAAGGGGTAATCTCTGGAGAACTAGCTTGGAACATCCTGAGACAACGCCATGCGATAGGCGCCCTCTACCTTCCGGAAACCCCCAAGGTTGTGTCCCTGAATCAGGCTAAGGAGGTCCTTGAACCCAAAGTGGCTGAGATTCTGAAGGAGATTCAGATCCCAGATGTGCTACACAATATGAACCAGTCAGGTTCCCCAAAACTGAATCGCCTACTCTGGGGCTCCACTGGCACATCCTATCCTCCGTCCTCTTCCCCAGGGCTCAACTGTGACCCCTCATTCCTGGAGAAAATGGCCCCTGAGGAGCAGGCACATCACCGCCTGCTTTTCCATGTAATGACCCACAGCTATGTGGATGCCCATTCTGGCCAGCGCTTAGTGCTGCTCGAGCCTGAGCTGGTGGAACTTGTCAAGGCTGCTGCTGGTCTGATCAATGTGGATCCTATACCTGGAGTGGTTGAGGAAGTGTTGAGTTTGACTACAGAAAGACAGGAGTGTATGGAAGTGGCGCCAGATGTATGTTTGCCGGATACTCCGCAGACAAGGGAAGTTGGAAAGGTCCAAGAAAAGAGTGCAATATTCAGCTTGCCTGAAAAATATACTTATCCCAGAAAGATGGTAGAAGAAGCTGATAATCAAGGATGGGATGGTACACCTGACACATTGCAGGCTAATCAAACTGGAATAAAGGAGATGGGACAGGTAGACCTTGACTCAACCATGAGAATAAGTGAGGAGGTAGATGGAGGTGTACATAGAGAAGTAAAAGGCGAAAAGGATGAAATGGTTAGTTTTGAAAGTGCCCCGCCCTCAGCTGGACTACTGGAAACGCAAATGACAGACTCATGTGAAGATGGGCTGGTAGCGATGGAATCTGAGGGCGCAAGAGTGAGTGGTCACAGGAAGGCGAAGGAGGAGGACTCACTCGTGGAAGATGTTGACAGTCCACTTGTGGAAACCTTAGAAATGTACTCGACACCGGTAAAGCCCGAGACTTTGATGCCAACCCAATATTTCAAAGAACCTGATATCTCCCCATCAGAGGCAGATGAAAAGGAGAGTGTGCCTGTGAGTGTTGAAGTTAAGTATGCTGTGAAGGATACTCAGAGGGTCACAGAGAAGACCCTACCCCAGGTTATGGGATTAGAGGCAGCAGTGGTAAAGACTGAGGAGGATGTTGAGCTGGAAAGGTTGGCCTCGGAGCTTCAGCAAGGGGGTCTACTGACTGAAGGAGGGCAGCGGCTTCTCCCAGATGAAGCCGTGGCTCAGGGGGTCCTCCCTGGACACACTGTAGTCAAGCTGATGGCCAAGGCAGGACTTTTCGGAGGTTTCCTGGATGTCAGCGCGTGCGAATCCCTGAGCATGGAGGATGTGATGCAGGAGGGTCTGCTTGACGAAGACCTGATGTGGCGTGTGCTGAAATCAGAGAAGACCCTGGCAGGGGTAGTGGATGTCGAGAAGGGGAAGATTTGTTCCCTGAAGGATGCTGCTCAGGCAGGCCTGATAGACTCCAACACAGCTGCTCGGCTCCTGGAGGCCCAGGTGGTCTCAGGGGGAGTGGTTGACCTGCGAAGAGACAAAAAAGTGTCTGTTACCCTGGCAGCCAACCTTGGGCTGATAGAGGAGGACCAAAGAGAGAAGCTATTTGCATTGGAGAAGTCATGCCGTGGAAAAGGCTCAGACCCAGATGCATCGCTCACCAAAGCAACATTGCAGCTGCAAATGAATGGGGTTGTAGATCCCAAAACTAAGTCACCTGTTCCCCTAAAGCAGGCCCTTGAAAGAGGTTTGCTTGGGCAGGAGGAAGTATATCAAGCCTTGTCCCAACAAGTGGCGGAGGGTGGCATCGTGCACCACAACTCTGGAGTTAGACTGTCAATTTCTGATGCTTTGCAGCGAGGTCTGGTAGACTGTGCCATATCCCCAAAACTGTGGGAGTTAGAGCGGGCATGTCAGGGGGAGGTAGCCCTCTCTTCAAACCCAGATGCTGCCCTCCTCCAGGCATCCACAGGTGCCATTTTGGACCCCGATTTAAAGTGTAGACTTACATTGACAGAGGCTGTCTCTGATGGTCTGCTAAATGAGAGCATTGCCAAGAAAGCAATGGTTTCTCCAGGTGTAACACAAGGTTTGTTGGATCCACAAAGTGCCCAAATTGTGCCTTACTCAGACCTTGTAAACCAAGGCAAGATTGACATTAAGAGTGGAAAGCGCTTCTTGGAAGTGAAGCCTTTCAAGGGAATCCAGGATAAGCAAACAGGTGAAATCCTGAACCTAGCTAAAGCAATTGCATCTCAACAAGTTGATCCAGTCCCAGCACTCAGAATGTTGCAAAGCCAGGCAGACACTGGAGGGATTATTGATATTTCCAATGGAGCTAGGATCCCTCTGCCTAAAGCCTCTAAGAAAGGGCTGGTGGGAGAACATATGGCCAGGCTCATTGCCACCAACCAGGTTCTGAAAGGGGGCTTGCTTGACCCTTCCACTGGGCAGAGAGTCTCAAGCCTGAAGAAAGCTGTCAAAGATGGACTTATATCCAGAGAAATGGCTGCAGAGCTCCAGGCCAACTTGGGCTCCACGGAAGTAGAACGTGACGATGAGGATAGTTCAACACCCGTTGCCTCTTCAAGTGGGACCTATAGTCCTGCAGACACATTATCAATATCCAGTCCAGACAGCCAAGCCAGACAGCCAAACCGAACCAAACCAATAATTATCGAAACCTCTGAAGTGATTTCTCCAACCCCGCATCCAGAAGAGTCGGAAAAAAGTTACAACCTTCTGATGACCGCGGAGGACATTGCGAAGACTCTAGAAGCTGCAACATTCACACAGTCAGGAGCTATGCAACACCATGGCTCTGTTCACATTGAAGACGAGATGGAACAGGGCTCAATAGCCGGGAAGTCATCGGAAATTGAGTCAAACCAGTCAATCAATTTGTTGGCTCAGTTTACAAACAATGCAGAGAAAAGGCTTCAGGAGGCCCTTCGGGAGATGGAGACGCCGCAAGATGTTACTGTTGGAACACCAGAAAAAGACAACAAAAATGTGTCTAGATCAGTGGGTGAAAGAAGTTCAATCATGTTGCAGGGGCAGTCTGCTTTGGGCAAAGAACCACGGATGGATTCCACAGTGGCCATTGGCAGAGAAGGTAGAGATCAAGAGGGCGGCATAGCCATGTCTACCCTAGTTGAGAGAGATGAAGGGAAGACACATGTGGTAGAAGACAGTACTGAGAGAGTGGTGGAGCAAGGTAGAATGGAGGTTGAGCAGGATACAAAGATTGAGGCCAGAGAGTGTGATGATCTTGGACATGCATCAGCCAATTCTAAGGAGGCCGAAGGTAAGAGCAAAAAGAAGAGGAAGAATAAGAAGAAAGGAAAAGGAAAGGAGGTCGATACTGAGCAAAGACCCTCAGAAAAAGCTGATTTACAGAAAACAGAAAACAAAGACCAGAATGCACATTCAGAGGGTAAAGGTCATAATTGTAAGGATACGGGTGCTGAGTCCACTGGAGGTTATGTTACCCTACAGGAGAAAGAGGAGTCACCTGTGCAAGATGTTCAATCTGCACTCAAAGGTGCTAAGGTACAGACTGTTGAGAGGTTTGGCGATCCAAAGGGTATTGGCAAAGTAAGGGAAGGTTCTACAGTTCCACCAGGAGCCATAGAAGATGCTCCCGAGGTAGAGAGAGAGGGTACGGAGAACAAGGTCTTCTTGGTTCAAAGACTGGTAGAGAAGAACAAAACATCCAAGATGTCTAAAGCATCAGAGAAGGTTGAACCTGTGACAGAAGAGATACCATCCATCCGCGATCAAGCCGATTCTGAAGTGGCACTAACGAAGGCTGTTCTCGAAAGCTTAGACAAAAAGTCTAAGATACCCATAGGTGCAGAAAAGGTTGAACCAGCGACAGAGGAGAGCTCATCCGTCCACAAGGATGAGCAAAAGTGGGAGGTGGAGCAGATTGTGGTAAAGAGTGATCCAGATGGGGTGGAGACAGTTTCTCAACAGACTGGACAGCAGGAGCATAAGGATAGGAAAGAGGTGGAATTCACTCTGAAAACCACCCCATTAGCCAATGATAAAGAGGCCCTTTTACTGAAGGCAAAAGAGAGTATTCTGAGGAAGGTGTTGGGGCGTGGTGTTAGTGAGAAGCAAGCTGCAGATGAGCTAGTGGCACTGCGTCAGGTAGTGGGGAAGAGAGAGAGTTTGGTGATGTCCGAAGAGGAAGTTAAGACTGTGGGGAGTCCTCCTGAAGTTTCACCAGAAGAGAGGGAGGGCAAGGAAATTGACAAGGGAGAAGGAGAAAGAGAGAAAGTTGCACCTGACCATTCTACAGTAACTGTAGCAGCAGAGGAAGTGAAGAATGCTTTAGAAGTAGAGAAAGAGGAGAACGTTGCGCCTGACCATTCTACAGTAACTGTAGCAGCAGAGGAAGTGAAGGCTTTAGAAGTAGAGAAAGAGGAGAACGTTGCGCCTGACCATTCTACAGTAACTGTAGCAGCAGAGGAAGTGAAGAAGGCTTTAGAAGTAGAGAAAGAGGAGAAGGTTGCGCCTGACCATTCTACAGTAACTGTAGCAGCAGAGGAAGTGAAGAAGGCTTTAGAAGTAGAGAAAGAGGAGAACGTTCGATCAGACCAGTCTAAAAGGGAAGAGGGAGGGGAGAAGGTTGTGTTAGACCAGATTGAAGAAGGAAAGGAGGAGGATACATCTCTAACAGACCAGCTTAAAGAGACCAAGTCGGGAAAGAAAAATAAAAAGAACAAAAAGTCTAAGATGGTAGAAAAAGTTGAACCTGCGACAGAGGAGAAGCCATCACTCCACATTAGAGCAGATTTGACACCGGCTGATATTGACAGCTCAGTCTCTGGGGATGAGCGGAAGACTGAGAAGCAGCAAGACTGTCAATCAGACAGTGATGTAACAAGGGTGGCAAGTGGTGACGAGATGAACAAAACGGCTGCCTTTACTAAGAGTCCTAGTGGAGTTGACACCGATCAACAAAGATCGACCCACACCACTGCACCATACCAAGTCCATGTACATCTGGAGGAGAAAACTGAGGACATTTCTTTGGGGAGAGAAACTGATCCGCGTGGCAAAGAAATTGAACAATTTAGGATTGGTACACCTGAGAAAGATGTCCACCCAGACGGCCATCGTGTTATTGACATTGTGGATGCCTCTCCTGAAGCCCTTGTATCCATGTCGGGCGCCCATCTGGTCAAGGCCTCTGTGGCACCTGCGACCCAGCCAGCTAAAACCGCTGGCAAAATGAAGAAGAAGAAGAAGAAACAACAGAAGGAGCAGAAACTCGACAGTCCCACCGAAACAGAATCTAAAGAGGAAAAGTACCTTGAGTCCTCAGAATCAGGACGGTCCTGGTCTGTTGAGACCCCACAGTCTGAGATTGTTGAATCTGATACAACAGAAGTACCTGATTCTGATACAACTGACAGCTGGAAGGAGGATGGAGAAATCCAAGCATTGGAGATAACGAAAGAGAAAAGCCCAGCTAAAAAGGGAAAGGTAAGCAATCGATACATTTAGTAGGTGAAATGCAAATTGTCTCTACTTGTTCATACATTATCTGTAATGTGTAACCCAATAATAAGCTGTCAAATGTCAATTTTTCTGTTTATTGGAAAAATGCCATTCAGACTGATACTCATGTGACATTCCCTTTCCATTAGTCCTCGTTGCTCCGCCAGGAATGCCTGGAACGTGACCAGCAAATTGTGGCTCTGCTCTCTATGGTGAGACACATCGAGGTTCGCGTCAAGCAGCAGCAGCAACAGTCTATTGGTCGCAGCCTCATTGCTCTTGATGACATCATCAAACAAACAGATGTAAGATATTTGATACCTGTTGAAAATTAATGATCTAGGATGTTACCACAATTGAAATCTTAGGTTTCAAATTTGACAAAACGTTCTATTATCTCAGACCTTGGATCTAGAACTTCGGGATTTAGAAACCCAGGTCAACAAGGCAGTGGATGCTGCTGGGCAGCTGCTGGAGCCCCGCCCACAGGAAGTCCCACCTCAGCTACTATTGGCCTTGGAGAAGGATGGCCGAAGCTTAGCTCGAGGTTACAAGGCTGCCAGAGGGGTCTCTGAAAACATCCTGCAGGGGCTGCACGCACACAGAGACGCATATACGGTAATGGTACATAGAATAGTATAGTGCCCTCAAACTCAACTCTGGACCTCAAAGCTAGTTCCACTGCATTTTTACATTGTTCCCCTCTAATCAATGTTTTATTTAGACCTGGGACACCAGGTGTGTGCAATTAATTATCAGGTAGAACAGAAAACCAGCAGGTTCCGGACCTATTAGGGTAAGAGTTGAATACCCCTGGTATAGTAGATTGATATATGAAACCTGTGTGTTTTTGGTGTTTAATCAATTATTGTCACCCTTTGCTAATCAGTGCGGTTTGTTTCTCTCTCTCAGGAGGCATTGACTGGAGAACAGAAGTCACTTGGAGGGCGAGTCGAGGATATTCTTTCCTGGCTGAAGGAGACTGAGGCACAAATGACAGGAATGGATGGACAAACCCAGGGCGAGACTCCTGCTCAGCTCACACAACGGCTCCAGCTGTGCAAGGTTAGCACACTCACCCCATGCTTCAAGTTCTATATTGTACCCTCTTCTTGTGCACTTTCAAGTGTCCAATTACTGACCTTTGTTCGGATTCAGCCTACACTTTGCGTTAAGTCCAGCTGTTCCTCAGTTCATTCTCTACCTTCTTCTTTATCCCTCAGGAGTTGCAGTCGTCTCTCTCGGCCCGCTCCAATGACGTCAACACGGTGGCCTTTGACATCCAGGTGTTCATCTCGGAGCGGGCTCAGGACCTGGCCCCCGAACAGAGCAGGCACCTCCTGGGGCAGCTACAACAGCTCCAGAGGGGCTTCCACCAAGCGGCTGGCCAAGCCCACGCCAAGGCCGACGCCCTCGCCGCCCAGAGAGAGATGGAGGAGGAGAGGCAGCGCAGGCGCAAAGAAAAAGAAGAAGAGGAGAAGGAGAGAGAAAGGGCGAGAGAGAGTGCAAGGGAGAGAGAGGTTGGCAAACCGCTGGCTATGTTGCACAGTCCCATTGGAGTGGTGGAATGCACGTTTAAAATACTCACAAATACATTTTCAATACATTCAATCATCAACAATAGCATACTTTACCATATGACTTTTGTGGTCATGCTATCTATCACTGTTTTAAATTCTCACTTTTATCACATATGTTTTGTAACTGGCAAACCCATCAAGGCAAATATTCTATACTAACTTCAAAAGTAATTGTCTTGTTTACCATATCTGCAAGCTCACTATCACAACCACCCATACGTCCCATACGTCACAACCACCCATAATGGGGTTTGTCATTTACATCAGGTTGGCAAACACCCGCTGCTGCTGCTGTGGAAGTTAAGACCCAGTATGGTGACTGACATTACGACTCGCACCACAACATGCTTCTATGCCAAACGTGTTTTGTCCTCTGCATGTGTCCCTGTATAACACCGGTGTGAATTAACATGTCTGCCTTGCTCTTCCAGATTGCCACAGAAGGAAATGCGCTTGCGCCTCGACGGAGAAGGCTAGAGAGATTTCAGTCAGAGAAGCCTTGCTGTGGCTTGAGCACGTTCCTTAGTTCCTCTCCCCCCTTGTTGTACGATACGGGGAGAAAGGAACAAATAGCATACCAGGACACCATTTGTTTGATTGTCTTTATGTATCGTTGTTTTGGCTTGACTGACCTGTTGATGATGCTGCGGTTTCTATATCTGAATCTGTCTGTCTGTCTGTGTGTGAATCTGGACACATCCTGCTCAAAGTCTGGCAAAGTGTGGTCAGATGACATGAAACGGGTTTAGAAACAAAGAAGTGTGCACTTAATGGAAGTGTGACTGGCTGGTGAAGAGAAGTGTAAAAAAAAAAAAAGATCTGGTTTTCGTGTGCTTCTGCTTCGCTGAGTGGAAAACGACATTAGGGGTCTGATTCATTGTTATGGACTGGCCACTGTTTATTAGCAAAAACGGGCAATATTACTTTTCTCACACTTTCTTTTTGCTTGCATTTCTCCTTTTCCCGCCATCCATCTCTCTTTCGACCTTCATATGTGGCTGTCAGGTGGTGCAGCAGCAGAAGGCAGAATGCTCACAGAAATTGGAAGGCCTTACGATGTGGTTGGCTGGAGCGGCCAGCATGCTGGCCAATCAAAGAGCGGGAGCCGAGTCAGGTGACGTGAATGTGCTGCAGCAGAAACAGAGGGAGTTAAAGGTGAGAAACTCCCGATTTTCACCTCCATGTCTCAAGTAAGGAGAGAACCCACATGTTGTTTAGTTGCTCCCGGACCTCTAATGTAGCCAGGTTTCAACCATGCTAGGTCTCTGAGGATCCACAGTTATAGGAACTAGACGACATTAAAACTGTCGGCGCGTCTTAACGTGTTCTCCTTTCTCTACCCAATTTTGTATACTAGAAATATGCTACACTACCTGTAACCCCTCTATATCTGACCATCTCTCTCTCTCTCCCCCAGGAAGTACAGAAGGACTTGCTGACCAGAGGCGAGGGCGTGGCGGAGACCATCCGCTCGGTGGAGGAGTTCCTGGCGGAGCACGGTGACAGCCTGAGTCCAGAGGAGAGGGCCAACCTCCAGGGGGCACTGTCCCGTATGAAGGAGCAGTACAGTGCACTGACCGACACGGCCCAGTCCTCCCTGGTCCAGCTGGACACGGCCATCAGCACCACCGTCCAACAGAACACACAGAGGGTAAGGGTTTCGGCGATTTGTTTAATTTGTATCTTTATGGATACTGTTTTGATTGCTGAGAAAATGCTATGGAAATGGCTACAGTGTGGCAATTAACCCAGAGGAAAAGCTCTTCCCTTTGTGTTTCTGTGTCAATTGTGGTGAAGGGCCTTTCATTCACTGACTGCATTTTCATTGGTAGAAATATACACTCGCCCTGATCTGTGCTGTTTTGGTCTTGTTCTAATATTTCCCCTGTGTTTTCTTCCCTTATAGGCGAAGGCAGTCGAGGAGCTGCAGGAGACTCGGGGCCAGATCGACTCCCTGCTAGAGGAGCTCTCCTCACTCAACCAGCCTGGGATGACCGTTACTGACCACCTCTCCTCGTCCTCCTCCACATCGCCAGAGGGAGGTCTCCAATCACACAGCGACATGCTCCAGGTTAGACATTCTCCTTGTTTATTTACGAAAGTCATTTTGTTCTTGTTGTTGTGGTATACAGTTAAATGTGTTTGGAATGAAACATACTACTGCAGAAAAGGTTTCTAAAAGTGCCTTTTTAGGTGCTTGGCACAGGTTATTGAATGGTAGTCAGCGTGCTTCCCAATAATCTCCTTTCCAGTTAAGGCAGGGTCTGCACAAGGTGCTTGAGGTGCTTAGAGTATCTGAAATTCAAGTACTGGAATACCTTGACATTTTCTCAGATTGGTACTTGAAAAGTACTTTTAAGTTAAACGAGAGGAGAACTGATATTGATCAAATATATTTATGAGAAATATTAGAAAGAAGTATTGGCAAATTAATTTCCTCATATATTTTGCACAGTGGTTGCCAGGCGAGCTCGCTCATTCCACCCACACTGCCACTCAGCCAGGCAGGTACAGAACTGATTAGACACCGCCAAACGTCACATCGATGGTTAAAATGCTGGGCAAATGTAGATTCAATCCTGCCTTTTTTAAATATTTTTTTTATTTAACCATATAGGCCAGTTGAGAACAAGTTCTCATTTACAACTGCGACCTGGCCAAGATGAAGCAAAGCAGTGTAACAAAAACGACAACAGAGTTACACATAAACAAACGTACAGTCAAAAACACAATAGAAAAATCTATGTACAGTGTGAACAAATGTAGTAAGGTTAGGGAGGTACGGCAATAAATAGGCCACAGAGGTGAAATAATAACAATTTAGCATTAAGGAGTGATAGATGTGCAGATGATGATGTGCAAGTGCAGATACTGGGGTGCAGAAGAGCAAGAGGTTAATTAATAATATGGGGATGAGGTAGTTGGGTGTGCCATTTACAGATGGGCTGTGTACAGGTACAGTGATCGGTAAGCTGCTCTGACAGCTGATGCTTAAAGTTAGAGAGGGAGATATAAGTCTCCAGCTTCAGTGATTTTTGCAATTCGTTCCAATCATTGGCATCAGATAACTGGAAGGAAAGGCGGCCAAAGCAGGTGTTGGCTTTGGGGATGACCAGTGGAATTTACCTGCTGGAGCGCGTGTGCACATGGAACATTTCTGTGATATTTTATTTTGGCTAATGAAACAACTTTACATGTTGCGTTTTTATATTTTTGTTTAGTGTAGTTTATCCACGTTTTTTTACCACTACATCACTGGACCCAACCAACCCACACCATGTAAGGTGCAGCAAATGCGTCACTTTGGCATTGCGAACATGGCTGTATATAGTAAATAAGTAATGAAACAAAGTATTGAGTAAAATAGTGATAAAATAGTGATAAAATATATATTTTTCTTATGGGGTTGTGGCGATATATTTCCATCTTGTGGCGACTAGAAACAATTGCATAATATTAATTATTACAAATTTGATGGTCCTTGAAAATAAATATAGTTTAGAAAAAAGTTATAGAAAAAGTACTTGAAAGTCCTTGAATTTGACTTGCCCACTGTCTGTTAAGTCTATTGAGATGAACCCTCACTAATGCTCACTGTGACCATATACGACCTTTGAACCCTCTACAGGCGGAGCTCCAGCAGCTCCAGGCACAGCAGGCCCAACTGATGCAGGTGTCTCAGAACGCTCGCTCCCTCCTGGACCAGCCCGACTCGGCCGTGCCAGCCGAGGAGAAACGCCGTCTGCGGGACCAGCTTGACCAGCTCCAGACCCAACACCAGGAGAAGCTGCGGGCCTGCCAGGAGAGGTTGAGGCGCTCGGAGGCCCTTAAGGACGAACTGGCCAAGTTCCTCCAGGAGCACGGAGGCCTTGGGACCTGGCTGGAACAGAGTGAGGGGGAGCTGGGTTCCCTGGGGGAAGGAGAGACTGACGCACAGGGCCTGAAGGGGAGACTGGAAGAGCACAGGAAGGTATATGTTGTTATTTTGGCTTTTCCTATACTAGTGTGGGTTAGAGAAAAGCTACATTGCATAGCCATAGAGAGATGATTTACATGAGTGAGATGCAAGCATATAGGCTTACTGTAACAATAGTTCAGGGTTTATATTGGCAGTTGGTAGCAATATTCACTCCTACTGTCAGCTGCATACACACAGTCATGATACTCAAGATGCTAAGTGTACTGTTTCAAACGTTGTAACTGAACACATTCTTGACTGTATCGAACTGACCTGGAACCTGTTGTCTTCCAGCTGGCGGAGGATGTGATCTGCCACAAGGCAGACCTGCGCTTTGTGTCCATCTCTGGTCAGAAGGTGCTGGACTCTGTCCAGGGGGCTCTGGAGAAGCTAGGAGGGTCTGACCCAGCCCTGGAGGAGACCAAGCAGCTGGTCACGGGCAAGCTACAGGACGCCAACCACCGCTACACCGCGCTGCACACCAAGGTGGGTCTCGTATAGAGTAGGGGGATTGTGTTTTTCATTACTACTGCGCTTTGTGTACCAATGCACAGTAGAGGTATATCCAAAAGGGACAGGATTGTGATGAAAGACGTGCCTTAGTCAGTTAAAGGTCCCTTTGAAATATAAGCTTTGTTCATTATTTTACATATATTTTTTACATACCTAACAATCAATCGATAACCATAAGTGGGCTGTAGAGATATTGGACGTTGACCTACTTCCATAGTAGAGATGGTGACCTGTTCATCTTAATCTTCATCTTCCCCTGTCTTCCCTCTCCAGTCGTCAGATCTGGGCGGGCGTCTGTCGGGTCTGTTGGAGCGCTGCCAGCAGTACCAGGACGAGGCTGTGTCGCTCCACACCTGGCTCAGCGCCCAGGAACAGAACCAGAGTATAGCCGGACCCAGCGGCGAGACGGACACACAGACACTACAGAACACACTGCGGGCCGTACAGGTGAGAGAGAGAGCATAGAAATACCGCTGGTGGATGGGGTATGGAAATAGGCTGAATTATTTAATACAGTATATACAGTGCATTGCGAAAGTATTCGGCCCCCTCGAACTTTGCGACCTTTTGCCACATTTCAGGCTTCAAACATAAAGATATAAAACTGTATTTTTTTGTGAAGAATCAACAACAAGTGGGACACAATCATGAAGTGGAACGACATTTATTGGATATTTCAAACTTTTTTAACAAATCAAAAACAGAAAAATTGGGCGTGCAAATTATTAAGCCCCTTTACTTTCAGTGCAGCAAACTCTCTCCAGAAGTTCAGTGAGGATCTCTGAATGATCCAATGTTGACCTAAATGACTAATGATGATAAATACAATCCACCTGTGTGTAATCAAGTCTCCGTATAAATGCACCTGCACTGTGATAGTCTCAGAGGTCCGTTAAAAGTGCAGAGAGCATCATGAAGAACAAGGAACACACCAGGCAAGTCCGAGATACTGTTGTGAAGAAGTTTAAAGCCGGATTTGGATATAAATGATTTCCAAACCTTTAAACATCCCAAGGAGCACTGTGCAAGCGATAATATTGAAATGGAAGGAGTATCAGACCACTGCAAATCTACCGAGACCTGGCCGTCCCTCTAAACTTTCAGCTCATACAAGGAGAAGACTGATCAGAGATGCAGACAAGAGGCCCATGATCACTCTGGATGAATTGCAGAGATCTACAGCTGAGGTGGGAGACTCTGTCCATAGGACAACAATCAGTCGTATATTGCACAAATCTGGCAAGAATTGAGTGGCAAGAAGAAAGCCATTTCTTAAAGATATCCATAAAAAGTGTTGTTTTAAAGTTTGCCACAAGCCACCTGGGAGACACACCAAACATGTGGAAGAAGGTGCTCTGGTCAGATGAAACCAAAATTGAACTTTTTGGCAACAATGCAAAACGTTATGTTTGGCGTAAAAGCAACACAGCTCATCACCCTGAACACACCATCCCCACTGTCAAACATGGTGGTGGCAGCATCATGGTTTGGGCCTGCTTTTCTTCAGCTGGGACAGGGAAGATGGTTAAAATTGATGGGAAGATGGATGGAGCCAAATACAGGACCATTCTGGAAGAAAACCTGATGGAGTCTGCAAAAGACCTGAGACTGGGACGGAGATTTGTCTTCCAACAAGACAATGATCCAAAACATAAAGCAAAATCTACAATGGAATGGTTCAAAAATAAACATATCCAGGTGTTAGAATGGCCAAGTCAAAGTCCAGACCTGAATCCAATCGAGAATCTGTGGAAAGAACTGAAAACTGCTGTTCACAAATGCTCTCCATCCAACCTCACTGAGCTCGAGCTGTTTCGCAAGGAGGAATGGGAAAAAATGTCAGTCTCTCGATGTGCAAAACTGATAGAGACATACCCCAAGCTACTTACAGCTGTAATCGCAGCAAAAGGTGGCGCTACAAAGTATTAACTTAAGGGGGCTGAATAATTTTGCACGGCCAATTTTTCAGTTTTTGATTTGTTAAAAAAGTTTGAAATATCCAATAAATGTCGTTCCACTTCATGATTGTGTCCCACTTGTTGATTCTTCACAAAAAAATACAGTTTTATATCTTTATGTTTGAAGCCTGGAATGTGGCAAAAGGTCGCAAAGTTCAAGGGGGCCGAATACTTTCGCAAGGCACTGTACATGTGACTGAAAGCGGAGACATTATCGGCATCTCGCTCTTTGTGAAGAGGGGATGGAACACTCAGTTTTCTAGTCCCCGCACCTCAACATTTCTCCTTATGTTCTGGTCAGCTGTTGCAGGATGAGCTGGCGGAGCGGTCAGTCCAGTTGGAGAAGGTGAGGAGGTCAGGCAGAGAGCTGGCCGACGCACGGGAGTCCCCCACTCTCAGAGCTGCTGAGATCACCAGCACTGCAGGTACGCTAGCTCACAACAATGTCTATTGTTCTGCCGTTCATAACCTTCCATATTGTTATATATCTCATACACTCCCCCATATCGATGAATATCCTCCATTCCTCCATATGCTCCGAGATCATGCAGTGGCTCTCCAGTAATGACCACTTACTATCCCTAAAACCCCAGTCTCTGTAACCACACCGACACTCTCTCCTCTCCCCCTTCCTCTCTCTGAGCCAGATGGTCTGGAGAAGAGGTTCAGCTCTCTGTCTCAGTCCGTGTCGGAGCGGGCTGAGCAGCTCCAGACGTCCGTAGCCCAGTCGGTCAGTGTCCAGGAGGGGCTGAAGGGTCTGCTAGCCTGGCTGGACGGCCTGCTGCTGACCCCCGGGCCCGTCCAACCTACTGCCCAGGCTGTCCAGGACGCCCTCACACAGAATCAGGTACCATAGTAGAAATACAGGGAGTTTACTACGGAACAGTCTGCAGCTCTGGTACTGTTTCTTTTCTCCATTTATCTCCTTTGAACACTTTTTTTCCCCCTTCACATCTAATACACACCTCCACTGTCCACTTTGCAGTTGTGTTACATGAGCTTATTTTAACCCACTTCCCCTCTGTTCCAGAAACTACGCCAGGAGCTGTTATCCAGACAGGGAAGTGTGGAGGCCACCTGCGACTCTGTCTCCAAACTGCTGCAGAGCTCTGACGCCTCCACGGCCTCCGGGCTCCAGGCGTCACTAGAGAGCCTGACCCAGAGCTACGCCGCGGCACAGGCCAAGCAGGCCGAGAGGGAGGCTGAGCTCTGGGGGCTCCTGCCCAAGCTGGAGAACTATGAGAGACTGAGTGCAGACCTGCAGGGTTTCACTCAGACCTGCCTGAGAGCTCTGAGCCCTGTGGGACAGCCTGACCGCAGTGTGGAGGACTACAGACAGACCATAGAGGTGAGGGGCAGGATGATCGATATCAGTGTTCCAGAACCATAGAGGCGAGGGGCGGGATGATAGATATCAGTGTTCCAGAACCATAGATGTGAGGGGCGGGATGATAGATATCAGTGTTCCAGAACCATAGAGACGAGTGGCGGGATGATAGATATCAGTGTTCCAGAACCATAGAGGTGAGGGACAGGATGGTAAATATCAGTGTTCCAGAACCATAGAGGTGAGGGGCGGGATGATAGATATCAGTGTTCCAGAACCATAGAGGTGAGGGACAGGATGATGTATATCAGTGTTCCAGAACCATAGAGGTGAGGGGCGGGATGATAGATATCAGTGTTCCAGAACCATAGAGGTGAGGGACAGGATGATAGATATCAGTGTTCCAGAACCATAGAGGTGAGGGACAGGATGATGTATATCAGTGTTCCAGAACCATAGAGGTGAGGGGCGGGATGATAGATATCAGTGTTCCAGAACCATAGAGGTGAGGGGCGGGATGATAGATATCAGTGTTCCAGAACCATAGAGGTGAGGGGCGGGATGATAGATATCAGTGTTCCAGAACCATAGAGGTGAGGGACAGGATGATGTATATCAGTGTTCCAGAATCATAGAGTTGAGAAAGTAAAATATGTAGTACATTAGCCAAACACAGATATTAAACAATGATTATATAATGATGCATAGGCAGTTTAGATTGGTCTAAATTGGTCTATCTGTACAATTGAAAAGAAATTGGTATAGATCTGTATTTTTTTTAAACCTCATGAAAGATTAATTTGCAATTTGTTAACATGGAAATTATAGTTATTAATGCACAAACATATGTAAAATAACTGAAATTAGAGAAAATAATTATGATACTCACATTTTGTTATGTTACAAAGTGTGATTTAAATAGTTTAATAGATTTTTTTGGGGGGGGGTCATTAATTTACACAAGATACTCCTTAGTAGAAAGTAGAAGAGAATACAGAATACCACAATTCCAAAACATGCCTCCTGTATGCAACAAGGCACTAGGTAATACTGCTAAAAAACATGGCAAAGGAATACACTTTTTGGAATATATGCAAACCCTTATGTTTAGAGCAAACACATCACTGAGTAGCTGCTTCCTTCTTTTTTTCAAGCCTAGTGGTGTCTTCTTTATTTACATTTACATTTAAGTCATTTAGCAGACGCTCTTATCCAGAGCGACTTACAAATTGGTGCATTCACCCTATGACATCCAGTGGAACAGTCACTTTACAATAGTGCATCTAAAACTTAAGGGGGGGGTGAGAGGGATTACTTATCCTATCCTAGGTATTCCTTAAAGAGGTGGGGTTTCAGGTGTCTCCGGAAGGTGGTGATTGACTTCGCTGTCCTGGCGTCGTGAGGGAGTTTGTTCCACCATTTATGATATGGGTATGCTTGACTTCGGCAAAGACTAGAGTTTTTCAGCATTAAAAAAAAAACGGTATGGAGTGAAGCACATGCAAAATCCTCGAGGAAAACCTGCTTTCCACCAGACACTGGGAGAGGACTTCACCTTTCAGCAGGACAATAACCTACAACACAAGGCCAAATCTACACTCGAGCTGCTTAGCAAGAAGTCAGTGAATGTTCCTGAGTTGCCAAGTTACAGTTTTGATTTCAATCTGCTTGAACATCTATGGCAAGACTTTTGAAATGGATGTCTATGTTCCCCAACACCTTGGCAGAGCTTGAAGAATTTAGAAAATAATATAATGGGCAAATATTGCACAATCCAATTGCTCTTAGAGACTTACCCAAGAGACACAACTGTAATCGCTGCCAATAAGTGTTTTTAACATGTATTGACTCAGGGGTGAATACTTGTCTAATCAAGGTATATTAGTGTTTTTTAAAATGTTAATTTATCTTTATAAAATCTTCCACTACAAGAGTATTTTGTGTAGATCATTGACAGAAAAAATGTAAATGAAATCCATTTTTATCCCACTTTGTAACACAATAAAATGTGAAGAAATTCAAGGGGGAGATACTTATGATACCCACTGTAGATAGCAGAATTCCAGAACTATAGACGCCAGTTAGACCATAGATCAGTCGGGGAGACCATAGATATTTAATGTAGGATGAGAGGAGGATAGTCTTGCAGAACCATAGAGGTGAGCGGATGATAGAAATGTTAAGATGTCTGTTTGAACAGAGAAGTGGAAGACGGCACAAGGGACTAGGCTGTAAGAGATTTCAGGGAGGATTTGCCACCTTTAGATATCATATCTGTATCTGCCTTACTACTTACAGGGGGTGAGAGCGGAGCAGGAGCAGGAGGCAGGTCACCTGAAGTCCTTCTGCCAGCTGGGGACAGACCTGAGCCAAGCCAAGGCCCTGACCAGCACACAGACCCTACTGGACAATGTCAAAGAGGTGTCCGATGAGTTCGCCCGACTGGAATCCAACATCAATGAAAGGTATGCACTGCCTTAGAATAAACGGAGCCAAAACCATTCTAGAATCAACGCAAGGCATTGCGGTTCACTGTACAACAGCCCTGCCAAAAAATGCAAGGAACCATAACCAATAAAAAAATGTATAATATTGACCCTGTGCGCAATGGGTAAGCACTGCCTTAGAATAATACACAAAGCCGAGACGAATAGAAAATCGAAGGGAGGTCTCTAGGGGCACCTAGGCTTGTAGTGCAGCACCAATCCCACTAGAGGGAGATGGCTAGATAAAACACAAAGACTTCTGCTTTGCTTGCACCTTGGGGATTTAGGCTGCGTATCTGTAAAGCACTTTGTGAAAGGGCTTTATGTATATTCTTTGTTCGTTTGATACACTATCACATTACTGCCACCATCACAGTCTGAAATATGACACGTGACATTTCTCTTCACACTAATGCCTTACAAATTCATACACAGAGCAGGACAAGCGAGATTTTCACAAATCTTAATCTGACTGGACAAGCAGAAACAACCCCCCCCCCCAACTCTGTGACTGGTTGGGTGGATAACTTTGAATACACTCCTAATTAGTTGATAGGCTGAGTCCTTTCTGTATGGCAGCACCAGTTGCCATCTCGCCCTGGTTTGTACCGCCAGTAGCGCCTTAGCCTGCCACAAGGGAATCTGCCAGTCATTCCATTTCTATGAGGCCAATGTCCCATCTAGTGTTTCTATTTCTATGTCAGGGCCTCTAATGGATACCATTGGACTGTCTGTTTGTCTAGCA
>NC_060196.1:28163673-28236173 GCF_021184085.1 Oncorhynchus gorbuscha
ACAGAGCTGCAGGTTGCGGTGGCGGAAGTGAACAGTCGTTACGAGGAGCTGGGAGAGGAACTGAAGGACCGACAGTCGCGCCAGGAGGCCTCTCTGGAGCTGAGGCAGAAGGCCAGGGAGAGCACCGAGGAGCTCAGCCGCTGGCTGGGAGACCGGGAGAACAGCCTGCACCTGGGCCAGACTGCCGCCTCCCCCTCCAAACCGGAGGTGGTACGCGCCCAGGCCCAGGAGAACAAGGTAAGCGTCTGGACTCGGGTCAAACCACTGTCAAAATTGGAGTGTATTATGCCTCTGTTAGTTGGTCATTAATGCTGCATTGGAAAATCAAAGTGTGATCTGACATAAACATATGGTACTTGTACCTTGTATTTTTATATCCAACGTACTGATATAGCTGTTCTTCTGTACTTTAGGCCTTACTGTCGGAGCTGGCAGAGCATTCTGGGAAGGTGAAGGAGCTGAAGAGCACCCTGGAGAAGCTGATAGCAGACAACCCAGACTCCCCAGAGGCAGACACCTGGAGAGAACAAATGAAGGAGATCGGTGAGTGGTACTGGAATGGATGAATAGGGTCAGACATTTTGAATAGTTATGGGGTAAGGGACACATTTTAACGTAAGGAGCCAGCAGGCCTATGTCCTTTGCATGGGCATCTACACAGGACTTGGCCCTGAATCCCCCCAAAAATAGCCATTTTGAGGTTTGACTAAGCGGGGTGCATTTCAGAGGATAAGAAAATCAACACTGTGGGAAGACAGGCTAATATAGTAGTTATTTGAGATGTAATGATTTGCGTCAGTAAGGGTTATTAGAGCTTTTCACAACTTGAAAGGTAAAGAACACGTGATTTGGTTAAGATCAATATTAGGCAGCATGTGACTGGGATGCCGTTAACATCACCTTCAAATACTTGATATTTTTCCCCTGACTTGATTATAGCCCTGTGATGTGTAAGGTAGGAACACGGCAGAGCTCCTTTCGCCACACATTTCACACAGGGCTTTATTTCAAAGCCGTGTGGATCCAAGACTCACTCTCTCTGCTGGATGCCCAGTGCGTGAGTCATGAGGAAAGAGAAAAATTGCTTATTTCTCAGCGCCGTGTGTGTCAAATCAAAATGTCATTTGACACGTGTGCCGAATACAACTGGCGTCGACTCTACCGCGAAATGCTTGCTTACGAACCCTTCCCAGCGACGCATAGTTGAAAGATGATAATAATACAAATGAAATGGTAACCAGAGGAGTAAAATGCACAAGAATGGAGCTATATACAGGAGGTGTGTGTGCAAGTCAAAATAATTGGTCTCCACTGTGATACAAATTGTCCTTCATACTGTTTCTATTGTGGTTTTTCAGCTTTGGGAATGTCACTCATGGAACCCATCAGGTTCACTGTTGTTAATGGTCCTCCACTAGTTTGTTAGTGTCATTTTTCTTATAGATGTATAAGCAATAGTTGCTATTGTTTTTCACTCCAACGTTCACTTCCTATTTACTTAAGACTCCCGCTGGGCAAAGGCCAATGAGGCGGCGGTACAGAGGCAGGTGGAACTGGAGACCTGTGCTGATAGGCTGGGCAGCTTTGCCACAGCAGCCAGTCAGTTGGGGCCGTGGCTCAAAGAGAAGGAGCTGATGATGAGTGTGCTGGGACCCCTGAGCATCGACCCTAACATGTTGAACACCCAGAATCAACAAGTGCAGGTACATGGAGGATGTTAACTGTGTTGAACACATGCAAAATAATGAATACGAATGTCACAATAGATTGTTCACAACTTGCTAATCCTGTTCTTGAATCTGCATAAACCAATACCAACCGCATTCTGATGAATTACTGATCAATTGCACTAGCCAAAATGTAGAATTGATTCCTCGTTGATGGATGATGTTCTGACCCCCGTTCTTTCCCTTCCCTTCCCTCCGTCCTCCATAGTTCATGCTGCGTGAGTTTGACACCCGCCGGCCCCAGTTCGACCAACTCACCCAGGCGGCTGAGGGCATCCTTTCACCGTCTGGTGGCGACTCCTCCCCGCAGGATGCCAAGGACCTAGCGGAGGTCCGGTCCGAGCTGGGCTCCATCTCGCAGCAGTGGGACGACCTCACTCAACGTCTGTCCCGGCGCTCCGGGCACATCGGCCAGGCCCAGGGCACCAGCGAGCGATACCAGGCCCTGCTGAAGAACCTCTCGGTCAACGTGGGGGCGCTAGGGGAGCGGCTGGACGGCCAAGCCTCGCTCAGTGCTCAGCCCGAGGCCCTGAAACGACGTCTGCAGGAGACAGGCGAGATCCGATCTGAGCTGGAGCAGAGGAGAGAGGAGCTGGGCGAGGCAGAGAAGCTGTGCGGCGAGCTGAGTGCCATTGTGGTTGAACCTTACCTGAGAGATGAGCTGAAGAAGAGGCTGGAGAGCGTGAGTGGCCCGCTGAGGAGTCTGGAGGAGAGGGCTGGTGAGTCATTCTGTCTTGTCTATGGTATTCATCTTAATTATGTTTGTATGAATCTCTGTTGGCTTCAGTAGTATTTGTATGTGAAGGGGAAGGGTATGATTTTGGGTGGGATTTGGTCTCATTGTGGCTAGTTGTCAAGGTTTTCAATCCAGCGCTCTCACCTCTCTCAGTTTTAGGTTGAATGTTCTTCATCAAAACATCTGTAAATGAATAGCATTAAAATCCCCTGTCCTCTCTCTTTCCCACAGCGGACGGTCTATCCCAGCTCCAAGCCGCTCTCTCCAGCACCCAGCAGTTCCAGCAGATGTTCGAGGAGCTGCGGAGCTGGCTGGACAACCAGAGTGGTCAAAGAGACTCTACCGCCGACTCCCTCCCCTGCCAGCCCGAGGCTATCCGGACCCTGCTTGCCCAGCAAGACGAGCTTCATCGCGGGGTGGCCAGCCAACGTGGCCCCTACGAGCTCATCCAGGCCGAGGGGGCCTCCCTGCTTGCCTCGCTACCTGCCGGCGGTGAAGAACAATCAGCCTTACTGTCCCGGCTTACCGCCTTACGCCAGGACTGGGATGAGCTCAACCAGTGCATCACGGAACGCCAGAACCGGCTGAAATCCGCCCTGACCAAGGCCGAGAGTTATCAGCAGCACTGCGCCGAACTCACACCCTGGGTGGTGGAGTGCGAGGAGCGGGAGGCTGACATCCAGCTCTCACTAGACCCTGCGGCCCTGGATGAGGCTTTGCAGAAGGCCAGACAGCTGGGGTTGGATCTAGAGCGCCGACGCCCCCTCCTGGAGGCTTTAAACATTGCGGCCGACCAACTCCTGGAACACTGCCGCGTTGGAGAGGAAGACGTACGCGACGAAAAAGCCCAACTAAACCGTAGAGTCGACGGACTGGCAGAAAACCTCCAAAACCGTGCTTCCCAACTGGAAGAGCTAGCGGGTCGACTTAAAGAGTTTGAGGACGGGCGGCAGGCGGTAGAGAGGAGGCTGGAGGCAGCGCGGCATCAGATCGAGGTGCAGGAGGCGCTGGGCCCACAGGCGTGCAGCAACAAGAGCCTGGAGCGGCTGAGGAGCCAGCAGGAGACGCTGCAGTCGCTGCAGCCACAGGTGGCCTACCTGAGGGATCTGGCCCAGGGGCTGGTGCAGGACGCACCCCACACAGCAGGGGGCGGCGGAGGAGGAGAGGGAGGACAGAGTCTGGAGCAGCAGGCCCGAGACACGGACAGAGAGTTTGGAGACGTCAGCGAAAAGGTGAGAAGACCTGTGAGGAATTTAGTATACAGTGTATTTCATGTATAAACAGTATAAATATTTCATAGACACGCCGATGAAAGATGGAGGCCAACATTCTGTTCAATAGGAGAATGTCCCAAAAAAGTGTCGTTTTCAAAAATATGAAACACTAAAATAAAATGGAGGTGTCACAATACTCTTCAACAGCCTTTTCTCTTTTGAAACCATTTGTTTGGTGTTGTTGGATCAATTTTACATATCCTTTACAATTACATTAGTGGACAAATGAGGAAAGGAGACAAGGAAAGAAAGCCATTTATGAGTATTGTAACGCAGCCAATCTATTCACCCTGGAGTGTGACTGATACAAAGGAGGAGCCAATTTTAGCAAGGGTCATTGTGTGCGAGGGTGTCAGAGTGTGTGTGTGTGAGAGAACAGAACGTCTTTTTTAGCTGAATGAGGAGTTCCAGTGATCTTGTATGGTCATTGTACAGCTCGAACGCTTCAGGCCATCTAATCACCATACTGAAATGTAAACCAACGAGTCAAGAGCATTGTACTGTATATTGATATGTATAGTTACCAAATGTGCCACATATAGTTACTTACAGACTGGTTTCACTTACAAATCAATACGGTATTTCATCAGATGCATGGTAAGGAGATATTACATTTGACCATTATTGATTAGATAAATGTCTCTTAACTCTCTTGCTAATGAGACAAAAAGTGAGTCATCAAAACCGAGATAAAATGCTGACTCATGTATCCTAGTTAATTGTATTTGTCCCTGTATTTATATCATATCGTTACATCAGCAAGGCACCATGCCACTTCCAACTTGCTAACATTATTAACTCTCTCTCCCTTCCTTCCCACCTTTCTCTCTCTCCCCTTTCCGCTCAAGATTGAAAAGTGCTGTTCCACCCTGGAGTCCCGTCTCCAGGGCGTGGGCGAGGTCCAGTCCTCGGTGCGCGACCTCTTCTCCCACCTGGCTGACCTGGACGACGAGCTAGACTCGCTGAGCCCCGTGGGGCGCGACGCCGACTCGCTTGCCTCGCAGGCAGATGCTGTCCACGCCTTCTTAGCTCGCCTGGCCACGTTGAGGTCGGAGCTCGAAGGTCACGGAGGCGACTGCACCGACATGCTCCGGCGCGAGGGGTCATCTCCCGATCTCCTCGCCCTGAGGAGAGAGACTGAGGCCCTGAGCCGCCAGGCTGGGAAGCTGTCCGAAAGGGGCCAGGCCAGAATGGGACAGATCGAGGTGGCTGCCGAGAAGGTGGCAGAGTTCTACGCGAAGGTGGCGGAGCTGCAAGGGCTGCTGGGACGGGCCGAGGAGGGGCTGAACGCGCAGGGCGTGGTGGGGACAGAGGTAGAGACCATCAAGCAGCAGCTGCATGAGTTCAAGGTAAGAACTAGTATGATGTTTATTGTTGTGAATGTGCAACTACTGTCATGGAAATGGAATGACGAGAATGGACGTCAATGTTCCGTGATGGGTGGGCCGGCGGCCATTTTGACTCTTTACACAGGCCTGGAAGTAATTATCTTTCTATGGTTACCCTATTGTAATATATTTTTGTGTCGTCTTGTGCTCTTCAGAGCTATGTAAGTTGGGTAGAGCCAGCTATGGTAGTACAGCCTCCGAGGCGAGAGCTTGGCATACATTTTTGGTGACTGCCTCAATGAACAGCCTTCTAAATATTCATGTGATTCCTCAGAGAATGGAAATCGAAGTTTCTAGCCACAACGCCAGTATTATCTAGCCACAAGCCACCCTTTGGGAAATATTGCATTAACGACTTATTAGATATTAGAACCAGTACGGGAATGGGTATTGTGAAGCTATAGTTATTTCTTTGGTTTGAATTATATTCAGCAAATATTGTGCATAGAATTCTAACTGACATTTTATGTTATTGCACAGTGGCCATTTTGTTAGAACCTCTCAGCTGGTGCTTGACTCTGACCTGTAAAAGTATTAGTGTCTTATTGAAATAAGCAATTGATTAACACAGATCCTTTTTGAAAGCCTTTAGTTAAGAGTCATTTCTTGGGAGAGTTTTTAGAGGAAAGTATTTGACCTTTCTTGGTAGTTGAACTTTTGTGTAGTAAGCCTCATCTCCTAGCGCAGATGCTTTGAGTTCTTGTCTCTCTCTGTCTGGGACTATGTCTACAGCATGACGTGTGTGTACTGTGGCATCCTCTCTTCTACAAATCAACACCAGCTTCAACTTTGCTGTCGCACTACTTTCCTTCCCTTCATGCTCGTATTGGCACTTGATCAAACAGGATTTTGCTCGGGCGACGCTTCTTTCATAACGCCGTTCCTACTGTGGGCTGTGTGGACGGTGTTGTGATGGAGTGTGTGACCCCTCCTGACTCGAGTCGTTCCGCTGGCTCCGAGCTCTATTTATAGAACCGTTTGGGGGGGGGGGGGGGATCTCACAAGAGGGGGTATGGGGACTAAGGAGGTATGTGTTATAGATGTTACCTTGAGCCTACATGCAAGGAAGGAGGGATATGATCCAGTTGATCATGGCTGAGGGTATGACACGGAGGTCTAGAGCCAGGTAGAGAGGAGAGTTTAGTCACGCCAGCACTGCACAACTTCTGACGCATTTTATTTATGGGACGCCGTTTGGGTCTTTGCGTGTCAAAACAAGATGCACGTAGAAAAACACCTTGACGTGTCAAATAAGCTTGTTGACCAATCAGGACTTAATAAGACTGCACGTGGCATACTACTTTAACACCTTCAGAAATGTTTTATGTAGTTATTACACATTGATTACACTCACTCGTGTTTCATTTGTCACAACGATTCATTAGATACGAATGTAATGACGATGGTAAAGTTGTCTCGCTCACCTGCCCTTCCCCAAGCTCTGGACAGTGCTGGTCATTTTAAAAAAGCTAGCTAGCTGATGGATGCAAACAATGTTCTTCCCCAAAAACATAGCAAAACGACATAACCAGCTAACTACAGCTACTGAAACCGATTTAACTATCTAGCTAGGTGTCGTTCAAAATACCCCTAATTTATAAGACAGTTTTTATTTGATTAATGGTGGTCGGACCCATCTATGTGAAGCTAGTCACAATAAGGATAAGCCACAATAGTGGAATGTTGTGGTTAGCCTTCGAAATGAACGTATGTCATTGAAAGTGATGCAAATGAATTATGCCATAGTTGAATAGATCATGCTAAACGAGGTTGGAATGTTATATAAAATCAACAAAATACAATTTCTGAATTTGACAAAAATCTGTTGAAATCACACTGGATGTATTAGACTTTAGAATGGCATTGGGGGCATACTTATTTCACTGTACAACCTTACCCCGTGTCATTGATCCACAATCCATAGGTATCAGTCTACTCAGTGATACCTAGAGAACGTTAGTGTCGTATCTCTTATAGCGGGACTCTGAAACCACTGTGAATTGAGCAACATGTTATTGTACCAGTCCCCTACTATGTGTATTGAACACTATTCCAGAGGGAAAACAATACTGCGTGGATGTTTTGGAGTCTGAGAACTGAGGACTTTAGGAATAAAGTACTTGGGTACTGAGTAGACTGATACCCCATTTCGTTGATCCCCAAGCCTTCAACGTCAACACACACAATAGGCTGACTGGGGAGGTGATTTCAGTCAGTCCCACGATAACAGCTAATCGCTAATATTTGCATATACTCTTCACAGTTGTGTTCTGCGCGTGTAACCGAGTTGACCGATAAACCATTTCGATTTTCCACATTCCAATCTTGTTTAACATTTATCTAGTCTAAATATGGCATGATTCCACCAATTTGAACCTTCTGCGTCACTTTAAAGGGACTTTTATTTGAAGGCCAACTGCAAATTCTGTTGCAAATTCTATTGTGGCTAGCTTCACAACACATAACCAAGCCTCACTAACCAGATGACGCTAGCTGGCTGTTTATAACGTTAGCTTTGGGTAACAGGGTTAAGTAGCTTGCTAATAGATCAATTTCAATCGGCAAACAAGGGTCTACCTAGCTAATATTAACTCACAAGGATCCTGAAATCATTGCTTAGAATATTTAAAATTACAGCAGTTTCTACTGGTCATTGTTTTCAGGCTGGTTGCTTTGGCGCTAGCTAGCTACCCCAGAAGTTGCTAATAACATCGATCAAAGATATTTACACATTTTTTTATGCTGCTCGTTTAAACTTTGATCTTATTTCAAATGCTTACACAAACGTTTTTCCCATTCGGTCAAACAAGTAATGCCTTATTACCAACGCGGTATTGTAAAACACATCGTTCGTGGCCGGTGTGTGTTTGTTTGCTGTCTTTTTGTAACGTTACAACTTTGACTGCTACCGATTTAAAACATGCATTTCACCTTTATTTAACCAGGTAGTCTAGTTGAGAACAAGTTCTCATTTACAACTGCAACCTGGCGAAGATAAAGCACAGCAGCTGGACACATACAACAACAGAGTTACACATGGAATAAATAAACATACAGTCAATAACCCAGTAGAAGAAGAAAACAAAAAAAGCCTTATACAGTGAATGCAAATGAGGTAAGATAAGGGAGGTAAGGCAATAAATAGGCCATGGTGGCGAAGTAATTACAATATAGCAATTAAACACTGGAATGGCAGATGTGCAGAAGACGAATGTGCAAATGGAGATACTGGGGTGCAAATGAGCAAATTAAATAAATACAGTATGTCGATGAGATGCAGTGATCTGTGAGCTGCTCTGACAGCTGGTGAGGGAGGTAAGAGTCTACAGCTTCAGTGATTTTTGCAGTTTGTTCCAGTCATTGGCAGCAGAGAACTGGAAGGAAAGGCGGCCAAAGGAGGAATTGGCTTTGGGGGTGAACAGCGAGATAAATTTGCAGGAGTGTGTGCTACGTGTGGGTGCTGCTATGGTGACCAGTGAGCTGAGATAAGGCGGGGCTTTACCTAGCAGAGACTTGTTGATGACCTGGAGCCAGTGGGTTTGGCAACGAGTATGAAGCGAGGGCCAGCCAACGAGAGCATACAGGTCGCAGTGGTGGGTAGTATATGGGGCTTTGGTGACAAAATGGATGGCACTGTGATAGACTGCATCCAATTTGTTGAGTAGGGTTTTGGAGGCTGGCACATGTTCTAAGTCAGAACCATCCAGAGTAGTGATGCTGGATGGGCGGGCAGGTGCTGGCAGTGATCGGTTGAAGAGCATGCATTTACTTTTACTTGCATTTTAGAGCAGTTGGAGGCCACGTAAGGAGTGTTGGATGGCATTGAAGCTCGTCTGGAGGTTAGTTAACACAGTTTCCAGAGGAGGGCAAGAAGTATACAGAATGGTGTCGTCTGCGTAGAGATGGATCAGAGAATCACAAGCAAGAGCAACATCATTGATGTATACAGAGAAGAGAGTTGGCCCAATAATTTAACCCTGTGGCAACCCCACAGAGACTGCCAGAGGTCTGGACAACAGGCCCTCCGATTTGACACACTGAACTCTATCAGAGAAGTAGTTGGTGAACTAGGCAAGGCAATCATTTGAGAAGCCAAGGCTGTTGAGTCTGCCAATAAGAATGTGGTGATTGACAGAGTCGAAAGCCTTGGCGAGGTCAATGAATACGGCTGCACAGTAATGTCTCTTATTGAAGGCGGTTATGATATCTTTTAGGACTTTAAACGTGGCTGAGGTGCACCCGTGACCAGCTCTGAAACCAGATTGCAATGCAGAGAAGGTACGGTGGGATTAAAAATGGTCGGTGATCTGTTTGTTAACTTGGCTTTCGAAGACCTTAGAAAGGCAGGGTAGGATAGATATTGGTCTGTAGCAATTTGGGTGTAGAGTGTCTCCCCCTTTGAAGAGGGGGATGACCGCGGCAGCTTTTCAATCTTTGGGGATCTCAGACAATACGAAAGAGGTTGAACAAGCTAATAATAGGGGTTGCAACAATTTCGGCGGATAATTTTAGGAAGAGAGGGTCCAGATTGTCTAGCCCGGCTGATTTGTAGGGGTCCAGATTTAGCAGCTCTTTCAGACCATCAGCTATCTGGATTTGGGAGAAGGAGAAATGGGGAGGCTTGGGCAAGTTGCAGTGAGGGGTGCAGGGCTGTTGACAGGGGTAGGGGTAGCCAGGTGGAAAGCATGGCCAGCCGTAGAAAAATGCTTATTGAAATTCTCAATTATCGTGGATTTATCGGTGGTGACAGTGTTTCCAAGCCTCAGTGCAGTGGGCAGCTGGGAGGAGGTGCTCCTGTTCTCCATGGACTTTACAGTGTCGCGCAACTTTTTGGAGTTAGTGCTACAGGATGCAAATTTATGTTTGAAAAAGAAAGCCTTTGCTTTCCTAACTGCCTGTGTATATTGGTTCCTAACTTCCTTGAAAAGTTGCATGTCGTGGGGGCTGTTTGATGCTGGTGCAGTGCGCCACAGGATGTTGTTTTTGTGCTAGTCAAGGGCAGTCAGGTCTGGAGTGAACCAAGGGCTATATCTGTTCCTGGTTTAACATTTTTTTGAATGGGGCCATGCTTATTTAAGATGGTGTGGAAAGCACTTTTAAAGAATAACCAGGCATCCTCTACTGAGGGAATGAGGTCAATATCCTTCCAGGATACCCGGACCAGGTCGATTAGAAAGGCCTGCTCACAGAAGTGTTTTAGGGAGCGTTTGACAGTGATGAGGGGTGGTCGTTTGACCGCGGACCCATTACGGATGCATGCAATGAGGCAGTGATCGCTGAGATCCTGGTTGAAGCGGGCAGAGTATTTGGAGGGCAGGTTGGTCAGGATGATATCTATTAGGGTGCCCGTATTTACAGATTTGGTGTCGTACCTGGTAGGTTCATTGATCATTTGTGTGAGATTGAGAGCATCAAGCTTAGATTGTAGGAAGGCCGGGGTGTTAAGCATGTCTCAGTTTAGGTCACCTAACAGCACGAGCTCTGAAGATAGGGGGGCAGTCAATTCACATATGGTGTCCAGGGCACACCTGGGGGCAGAGGGTGGTCTATAGCAAGCGGCAACGGTAAGAGACTTCTTTCTGGAGAGGTGTATTTTTAAAAGTAGAAGCTCAAATTGTTTGGGCACAGACCTGGCTAGTAGTAGGACAGAACTCTGCATATTGTCTCTAGAAATGGCATTTAAACCAGGTGCTGTCACTGTGTGTGTGGGAGATGGAACAAAATAGTTAACTAAGGTGTATTGAGCAGTGCCAGAGGCTCTACAGTGAAATAAAGCAGTAGTTACTAACCAAAACAGCAATGGGCAAGGCATATTGACGTAAGGGAAAGGCATGCGTAGCCGGGTGAGCATTGGAGTCCAGTGCGTGGCTTCAGGCAGCTAGCAGGCCGGGGCTAGCAAGCTAACAGCAGGGCCTTAGAGGGACGATGCGACAGAGGAAAGTCTGTTGTGGCCCCCTCGTGCTGTTTCATCGGCGGACGGTTCAGCAGGGCTCTGTGTGGTAAAACCAGGCCAATTGGCAAAATAGGTATCGTGACCAAAGAGTTTGTCCGATGGGCATCTTTAAACTAACAGTCCGATGTGCTCTAGATAGCTAGCGGGTGGTGGTGGCGCTTGTCCTGTACGTGAAAATTTAGCACACAACACATTCTATAATATAATTGTATTATTTGATGTGTATATTTTCCCCCCATTTTATTTATATTTAACCTTTATTTAACTCGGCGAGTCAGTTCAGAACAAATTATTTACAATGACGGCCAACCAAAAGGCCTCCTGCGGGGACGGGGGCTGGGATTAAAAATATAGGACAAAACACACATCACGACATTAAACAAGAAGGACACCGCAACACTATCTTAAGAGAGACTTAAGACAACAACATAGCTTTGCAGCAACACATGAAAACACAGCATGGTAGCAACACAACATGACAACAACATGGTAGCAGCACAAAACATGATACAAACATTATTGGGCACAGCACAAAGGGCAAGGAGGTAGAGAAAACAAAACATCACGCGAAGCAGCCACAACTGTCAGTAAGAGTGTCCATGATTGAGTGTTTTAATGAAGAGATGTGGCGATAAAACGGTCCAGTTTGAGTGGGGTTTTTTTTGTAGCTCGTTCCAGTCGCTAGCTGCAGCGAACTGATCCAGGGATGTGTGTGCTTTGTGGACCTAATGTGCAGAACGAGTCAATCCTGTCTAAAACGTTGTTATAAGGTTCCCTCAACCCCCCTCCCGACCCCCTAGCACGCCGGCGCCAGCCCTTGGAACGCGTTAGGGCCTGTCACCAC
Source organism: Oncorhynchus gorbuscha (assembly GCF_021184085.1). NCBI lineage: Eukaryota > Metazoa > Chordata > Actinopteri > Salmoniformes > Salmonidae > Oncorhynchus > Oncorhynchus gorbuscha. The sequence continues at coordinate 28,175,596 of NC_060196.1, forward strand.
CGTGATGGACGCCGGGCTAAATTTGATACCAAAGCGAATCGCACACCATACGTTAATTTTTTTATTTTTTCAAGCTATCGTCTTCACTGTCTACGGGAGATACTAGGCTAGTTAACCCAGCCAACAATAATTAGCCTACTCCCTCCCCCCTCTACTGTAGAACATTCCATAGGAATTTGCTGTGTCTTGCTGAATAGGAGAACAGCGACAGGGCCTCTCCATTGTATTACTACTTTCCATTGGTTTCCATTCATTGTGAAATGTTAAATGAGATTTCATGAGTACTGTACAACACAGACAGTTCATTCTGGCTGAGGCCATTACTATGAATTCTATGTTTTTTCAGCCCCTGAGCTTTATGTTACATCCTCTGCACTAGAAGTACTGGTAAGCGAGTAAGTTTGCATCCCCCGCCTTCCTGTTTATTGATGACTAGTTTACAGTAGCTCCCTAAACTGGGGACATTTTTAACGTAGATTGTGTTTATGATTGGTTATGTTGTCATAACATAAATCAATTGATAATTATATACATGTTACACTGTAAGATGAGCCTTATTTGTATCTGATTGGAGGTGTGTTGCTGGACTTACTGGACAGTGGTTTCTGATTTGGTTCAGCTGGTGTCTTAGTGTGGAAGGATACTAGACAGGTTTTTTTTTTCTCTGAGTTTGCTTTCTCTTTCTTCCTCTCTGTCCTGTCTCTTATTCTGTTCTCTTGATTTATCGACGCTTAATATTGTGGTTGGCCACGACAACTCTCTCTCTCTCGCTCTCTCCCCCTCCCTTTCTTTCCCCCTTCTTAATGAGAGAAAGCCGGATGGATGTGTGGCAGAAGACGAGCAGAACAGAGGAGATAAAGAGGTAGAGGGGGAAAGAGGAGAAAGAGCTGTGAGTCGCTGAGGGAGAGAGAGACAGGTAGGAAAAGAGAAGGGAGACGGCTTAATGGAATGTGTATGGGGGGGTTAAAGAGAGAGAGAGCAAGAAAGTGGGGGTGGGTGAGAGGTAGAAAAAGAGAGGGGCAGACGGGGACGAGCAAGACTTCCCTTTGCATAAGATCCTCTTTCGTTCACTCAGGAAGCCCACTTGCCCCCCTTCCTTCCTTCTCCCCCTCTATGTGCCCTCTCTCCTCTGGGCTGTAATGGATTCCACCCAGGTCATTTCAAGCCTAAACATGCCTGTCTGCCCTGGAAGCAGACTAGCCTGACTGCCCCACCATCCCATCCCCCCACCAGACCCCAGTTTAGAAAGAAAAAAAGAAAAAAGCCCAATCCACAGAGATGATGTCATAATGCTTGAGATTTGTGTGTGTAAAAAAGAGGGGGGGGGTGTGTATTGTCAGATTAGCGAAATTGTATTGTTGAGCTATTGAACACTGATCTCATTGAGGCATGAAGTGAGGGAGGAAGGGATGAGAGAAAGAGTTAGGAGAAGGAGGATAGGGAGATGTTTTAAATGGCCTGTGACATTACCAGTCTCTCTCCATGTTCGGGCAAGTCAGTTTGTTTATCAAGTATGTTTTTATAGACCGCCATACTATCTGCAGACGTGCTCTTATGTGATCAGCAGAATTCACGTGTGTATTTAGGGATGCTTTGTGTGCCAATGAGGTGTGTGTGTGTTAGAGGGAGGGTGTGTGTGGTGGGTGGGGAGACAGCTGAGATTCCGGATACGCCCCCGAAAAGACTGGAATTAGAAACATCCTCTGACACACACACACACTCTCCAGGGTGTGGCTCTACTGTATGTCCCCTAGCTCCAGAGCAGCTGACATAGTCTATGGGTTGGGACAGGGACGAGTTGAGGGGTGTTGTGAAACTTTTAAGTCTCCTGCTACAAATGGGAATTCCTGTGTAGGACTGATAAGGGGGACAAGGGTGACGGGTGAGGAAAGCATTCCCTTAAATGCTGCTTCCTCGCTCTCCACTCTCCCGTCTGCGTAGGCCCATGTCCTGGGTTCAAATACTATTTAAAATCGTCAAATACTTTAGAACGTTTGCTTTAGCCTGCCTGGAGTGCCAAGTGGGCAGGGTTTGGGACTTTTGGGACTATCCTATTGGTTGAGTGCAACAGGCAAGCTCATTCCAGCCCAGCTAAAGTATTTGAAATGATTTTGAATAGTATTTGAACCCAGGCGTGATGGAGACGTCCTTCCCATATGAATAGTATTTGAACCCAGGCGTGATGGAGACGTCCCTCCAACCAAGTCCTCAGAGACAGTAAGGGACATTGGGGTTGTCTTGCTGATTAGGGATTACGGGGTAGCTGATGTAGCGCGTGTGCACGCTTCGGGTAGGAGTGGCCCCTAGGCACTGATCTCGGATCAGCTTACAACTCCCTCAAGTCTTGTTACTCACCCATCACTTAATCATTAGCGGGGGAAACCCTATTGTGAAGCTCTCTTTTTCCTAAAGATTCTTTGATGGTTGGTTTACATTGAAAGCGACATGGCCTACTGGTAATATGATGTCGTGTTGATTAGGTGTTCCAGTAGATCTTCCATGTGACTTACATAGCTACTATACTCATTTATCATCTTCAAAGACCTGGCCCAATTGTGTGGGTCTACACTTTCGGTTTATTTATTTAGCTCATTTTGTTCCTGAGCTCTTTGGTCCATTTTCGTCTTTGTTTATTTTCTGTTCTTGGGGGTTGATTGGATCAGGCTAACCCAATTTTCACTAATCATATGAGCTGATTTTCAAATGGACCCTTACTGTACCCTACTGACTGTCCCGATTTGACAACACACTGTGTGTGTGTGTTGATTATTCCTCTCTCCCTGCTCTCAGGATCCTATATCGTCTCAGCTGTTGTGAATTAGACGGGCATGCCACAGCTTATCTCCCCTCTCCCCTTATCGGGTACCATCCTCTGTTACCAGACCAACCATAACAGATACACTGCTTCTTTACATAAACTACACGACTAAGAATAATGTCAAATGAAGAAGCACAATAATAAACTTAGAAGAAGAGAAAGGGGGTGTGCTTTGTGTGCCTGTCTATTTTATTTTTTACAGAAACTGGGACAAAGCAGGAATGTGACCTCTATTTGGCCAGGATTAGGATATGGAAAAAACCTTATCATTCACATATGGGCTCCATATCCATTCCAGATCCTGCCTAATAATGCGTAACACGGTTGTTTAAAAAAAAAAAAAATAATCTTAAGAACAATATGTTAGTCTTTCAGGTATGAAGGTGTGAGTTCTTTGTTTTTCGGGAACCGTTTGTGCCTACTGGCCACACATGACTGCAGCTAAAGAATCTGTAACACCTGCAAGTATTGTACCACCAGTGTGAATTTGATTGACAAGCCTGTTATTCACCAAATGTACTGTACTGGGGCAGGATGGTTGAAGTTGCCGGATGGGTTGCCATGCGTCTCTTTGTGTCTGGGGGGGGGGGGACTGGGAGAACAATAGCCTCATTGAGCAGCTCAGGTAAAACTCTCCTAGTCAATAATAAAAACTGCTGCTCAGACAGAGAAGGAGAGCACTTCCTCGCTGCCTGGATACGAGTGGGAGAAGGGTAGAGGGTAAATGGGGGGAGGGAGAAAAAGACGAAGTCATGGCGAGACATTACATGAAATGACTTGTTTAAAAACCTGAAATATGGATGCATGAGACATGGATTGAGTTCTGTTGAGAGAAAGGAAGGGGGGGAAGTAGAGGTGGACAAACAAAAGAAGAGGGTACACGTTTAATTTCTACAAGAGTACTCTTGTGAGCAAACCCTCCACAGCAAACCCTCCACAGCAAACCCTCCACAGCAAAGTCAATACTGTCAGTATCCCATGCCTATGCACCCGCGTATATCATCAAACCGCTCTACTGACTTTGCGGAGACGGTCACAGGCCAACATTATTATATAAAGTCTAGAGACCCACAGCTTGACCTTTTGGCTGAGGGTTAAGCATGAATGGATTCCACTGCTTTGAGTCCCCAATGTGATTAACTCGCCGGGGGATTTTGGGGCCTGCTCCCCTCCCTCTTCCTGTCTGAGTCAGAACTGTGACTCCTTAACCAGGCGTGACAGGCCAAATGAACGGGGGATGAATGACAATTTAGAGGAGAGGAGTGGGGGATGGACAGAGACTGCAAGAGGGATCAAGGATGGAATGCTAAAATGATCAAATCCGACACACTCAAAATGGAGATGGCAGAGAGCGCATTTAAAAAATTTAAAAATAGCATTGATATATCTTTCCTGTGCATCCCTTGGTTTTCTTTCTATCCCTCACTCATTTATCTTCTCTGACTTTGCATCTCTCCTGGTAGCTGAGAGGCTGAGCAGAGGGGCGCAGCAATGACAGCTGCACCACAAATGACAGAGTGAGTGAGAGGTGGAGAGAGAGAAGAGGGGGGGGGTTAAAAAGAAAGAGTAGAGTATTTAGCGTGTTTGACATGCAGGCCACGGGCGGATCACAGCAACAGTTAGACGGGAGAGATGGGGGAGGGGGGGGGGCAGAGAGAGCAGGCATGCGTTGAGTTCACATTGGCTGCTGTCTCCGCCAGAGTTCTTTAAACAAACAGAGCAAATGAAAAAGGGAAGGGAGGATAAGAGAGAAGAACGAGTGGAGGAGAGGAGGAGGAACTGAACCACAACTGGCACTATATCAGGGATACAAGGACACAGTATAAGGAGGAAAACAAACTTGGTTAAAATCAATGTTTTGTCTAGACACTAGATGACTAACGGGGTGCTGTGTTGAAGCCACTGTGCCACCATCTTGGCACCCCACCCCACCGTTGTAAAAAAATATTTTGGAGGCTATGGAAATGCTTCTTTTTTCACGTTTACATTTATTCTATTACAGACGCCTTAATGCATACTTAAACATTCTATATTGTGAGCTAAACATAAAATATATATATACAAATATTTTCCATAAAAGTAGAAGCTTTTCAAATGAACTAATGTTACTGTCCCCACAACAACAAAAATACTTAATGGAAAAATCCACCCAAAATCAGTCATTCCTATAATTTACAGTGTTACAATATTTTGAACAAATGTTTAATTTTTTCGTTGTAATAAGATTGGTGGCAACGTGAAAATCGCTGTGAAAACTGTTAGAGCTCAAGTCGATTACAAAATCCGCAATGCTCTCTATATCAGCATGTGAATTAGCTCGTTTTTTTTAATTCATATTTTTTTAGGGGTTGATCAGCTTTAATATTGCAGATTGTAGCTTCAACCAATGTAATTGTCTGCATATTTTCCAATACCATATACATACATACATACATACATACATACATACATACATACATACATACATACATACATACATACATACATACATACATACATACATACATACATACATACATACATACATACATACATACATACATACATACATACATACATACATACATACATACATACATGCATACATACAGTGGGGTAAAAAAGTATTTAGTCAGCCACCAATTGTGCATGTTCTCCCACTTAAAAATATGAGAGGCCTGTAATTTTCATCATAGGTACACTTCAACTATGACAGACAAAATGAGAGAAAAAATCCAGAAAATCACATTGTAGGATTTTTAATGAATTTATTTGCAAATTATGGTGGAAAATAAGTATTTGGTCAATAACAAAAGTTATTGGCAATGACAGATGTCAAACGTTTTCTGTAAGTCTTCACAAGGTTTTCACACACTGTTGCTGGTATTTTGGCCCATTCCTCCATGCAGATCTCCTCTAGAGCAGTGATGTTTTGGGGCTGTTGCTGGGCAACACGGACTTTCAACTTCCTCCAAAGATTTTTTTATTGGGTTGAGATCTGGAGACTGGCTAGGCCACTCCAGGACCTTGAAATGCTTCTTACGAAGCCACTCCTTCATTGCCCGGGCGGTGTGTTTGGGATTATTGTCATGCTGAAAGACCCAACCACGTTTCATCTTCAATGCCCTTGCTGATGGAAGGAGGTTTTCACTCAAAATCTCACGATACATGGCCCCATTCATTCTTTCCTTTACACGGATCAGTCGTCCTGGTCCCTTTGCAGAAAAACAGCCCCAAAGCATGATGTTTCCACCCTCATGCTTCACAGTAGGTATGGATGCAACTCAGAATTCTTTGTCCTCCAAACACGACGAGTTGAGTTTTTACCAAAAAGTTATATTTTGGTTTCATCTGACCATATGACATTCTCCCAATCTTCCTCTGGATCATCCAAATGCTCTCTAGCAAACTTCAGACGGGCCTGGACATGTACTGGCTTAAGCAGGGGGACACGTCTGGCACTGCAGGATTTGAGTTCCTGGCGGCGTAGTGTGTTACTGATGGTAGGCTTTGTTACTTTGGTCCCAGCTCTCTGCAGGTCATTCACTAGGTCCCCCTGTGTGGTTCTGTGATTTTTTCTCACCGTTCTTGTGATCATTTTGACCCCACGGGGTGAGATCTTGCGTGGAGCCCCAGATCGAGGGAGATTATCAGTGGTCTTGTATGTCTTCCATTTCCTAATAATTGCTCCCACCACAGCTGATTTCTTCAGACCAAGCTGCTTACCTATTGCAGATTCAGTCCTCCTAGCCTGGTGCAGGTCTACAATTTTGTTTCTGGTGTCTTTTGACAGCTCTTTGGTCTTGGCCATAGTGGAGTTTGGAGTGTGACTGTTTGAGGTTGTGGACAGATGTCTTTTATACTGATAACAAGTTCAAACAGGTGCCATTAATACAGGTAACAAGTGGAGGACAGAGAAGCTTCTTAAAGAAGAGGTTACAGGTCTGTGAGAGCCAGAACTCTTGTTTGTAGGTGACCAAATACTTATTTTCCACCATAATTTGCAAATTAATTAATTAAAAATCCTACAATGTGATTTTCTGGATTTTTTTTCTAATTTTGTCTGTCATAGTTTATGTACCTATGATGAAAATTACAGGCCTCTCTCATATTTTTAAGTGGGAGAACTTGCACAATTGGTGGCTGACTAAATACTTCTTTGCCCCACTGTACACACACACACACACACACACACACACACACACACACACACACACACACACCGTATCAGTCAAAAGTTGGGACACACCTACTTATTTAAGTGTTTTTCTTTCTTTATTTTTATTTTTTTCCACATTATAGAATAATAGTGAAGACAAACTATGAAATAACACATATGGAATCATGTAGTAACCAAAAAGCATAAAACAAATTAAAATAGATTTTAGATTCTTCAAAGTAGCCACCCTTTGCCTAGGTGACAGCTTTGCACACTCTTGGCATTCTCTCAACCAGCTTCACCTGAAATGCTTTTCCAACAGACTCTTCCACATATGCTGAGCACTTGTTGGCTGCTTTTCCTTCACTCTGCGGTCCAACTCATCCTAAACCATCTCAATTGGATTGAGTTTGGGTGATTGTGGAGGCCAGGACATGTGATGCAGCACTCCATCACTCTCCTTTTGGTTAAATAGCCTTTTTCAACACTTCCGGTTGAAAAACAAATGATACTCCCACTAAGCGCAAACCAGATGGGATGCAGTAGCCTAGTGGTTAGTGTTGGACGAGTAACCGAAAGGTTGCAAGATTGAATCCTCGAGCTGACAAGGTAAAAAGCTGTCGGTCTGCCCCTGAACAAGCAGTTAATCCACTGTTCCTAGGCCGTCATTGAAAATAAGAATTTGTTCTTAACTGACTTGCCTAGCTAAATTAAGGTAAAATTTAAAAATGCAGAATGCTGTGGTAGCCATGCTGGTTAAGTGTGCCTTGAATTCTAAATAAATCACTGATAGTGTCACCCCCACACCACCTCCTCCATGCTTCACGGTGGGAACCACACATGGGAAGACCATCTGTTCAGCTGCTCTGCCTCTCACAAAGACATGGCTGTTGAAACAAAAAATCTCAAATTTGGCCTCAACAGACCATAGGACAGATTTCCACTGCTCGTGTTTCTTGGCCCAAGCAAGTCTCTTCTTATTATTGGTGTCCTTTAGTAATCGTTTCTTTGCAGCACTTCGACCACGAAGGCAGTCTCCCCTGAACAGTTGATGTTGAGATGCGTTTGTTATTGAACTCCATTTCTGAGGCTGTTCAACTCTAATGAATTTATCCTCTGCAGCAGAGGTAACTCTAGGTCTTCTTTTCCTGTGGTGGTCCTCATGTGAGCCAGTTATATCGTAGCACTTGATAGTTTTTGTGACTGCACTTGAAGAAACTATCAAAGTAATTGAAATTTCCCAGATTGACTGACATTCATCTATTAAAATGATGATGGACTGTCATTTCTCTTTGCCTATTTGAGCTGTCCTTGCCATAATATGGACTTGGCCCTTCTGTATGCCACCCCTACCTTGTCACTTCACAACTGATTGGCTCAAACGCATTAAGAAATTCCACAAATTCACTTTTAACAAGGCACACCTGTTAATTGAAACACATTCCAGATGACTATCTCATGAAGCTGGTTGAGAGAATGCCAAGAGTGTGCAAAGCTGGCATCAAGGCAAAGGGTGGCTACTTTGAAGAATCTGAAATATATTTTGATTTGTTGAACACTTTTTTGGTTACTACATGATTCCATTTGTGTTATTTCATAGTTTTGATGTCTTCACTATTATTCTACAATGTTAAAAATCATAGGTCATCATCCTTTAGGTGCCTTTTGGCAAACTCCAAGCGGGCTGTCATGTCCCTTTTATTTTGGAGTGGCTTCCATCTGGCCGCACTACCATGAAGGACTGATTGGTGGAGTGCTGCAGAGATGGTTGTCCTTCTGGAAGGCTTTCCCACCTCCACAGAGGAACCCTGGAGCTCTGTCAGAGTGGTCATCGGGTTCTTGGTCACCTCCTTGACCAAGGCCCTTCCTCCCCGATTGTTCAGTTTGGCCAGGCGGACAGCTCTTGTTGGTTCCATACTTCTTCCATTTAAGAATGATGGAGGCCACTGTGTCCTTGGGCACCTACAATGCTGACTAATTGTTTTGGTACCCTTCCCCAGATCTGTGCCTCGACACAATCCTGTCTCGGAGCTCTACGGACAATTCCTTTGACCTCATGGCTTGGTTTTTGCTCTGACATTTACTGTCAATTGTGGGACCTTAGACAGGTGGGTGCCTTTCCAAGTCATGTCCAATCAATTGAATTTACCCAAGGTGGACTCCAATCAAGTTGTAGAAACATCTCAAGGATGATCAATAGAAACAGGATGTACCTGAGCTCAATCTGAGTCTCATAGGAAAGGGTCTGAATACTTATGTAAATAAGGTAATTCAGTTTATTTGCAATACATTTGCAAACATTTTTAAAAACCTGTTTTCATTTTGTCTTTGAGGTATCGTGTGTAGGTTGAGGATTTTATTTGATCAATTTTAGAATTGGGCTGTAATATAACAAAGTGGAAAAGGTCAAGTGGTCTGAATACTTTCTGAATGCACTGTACGTACTGTTAACAAACACAATGTACTTTACATTGGTTTGTTTTTAATCCCGTCCTTCAGCTCCACTCAACCCCTCCCATCTACCTCTTAACCTCATCAGTTTTCTTCTATTTGACATATATTTTTCCGCTGTGATGTTTCGCAACAGTTCTGAACCTTCTCTGTTTTTACAGATTCTACAGATTGTAAATGAAACACCTTTTGCTGAGAATATTATTCTACTCTTGATCGATTTGACTTTGACTTTTCAACTCACCCAGCAGTGCTATAGGCAGAGTCGGCTCCAGGAAAATGTCGTAGTTCTTCAGCCATTCCTGGATCTGCGATGAAAAACAAACTACGTATGGACAGTACCAAAACGAATGATCTAATGATTTTGTCTCTTCGCAGTAAAATCTGCAGAACTGGGATGGTTGTTATCCCCCCATATATCACACACACACACACACACATATATATACATTCTATTGGTTGCAAGAATTTTGTATAATGATTTTAAATTGAAAATGTTTTCAATCTGGTGTCGTTTTGCTTATAAGTTCCTAAACAATGTGCCATGGAATCGGTACATCACAAATCTCTTCCCAACTATTTTGCAATCTATATGACACAGCTGTCCATTTTTTGGTCCTTCAATGAAACTGGTAACCATTTTTATTTATCACAATTTTCTTTAAACCAATTTTTTTTTTAAGTTGGCTGAAAACTTGGCTAAACAAACTGCACTATCGATTTACCAGTCTACAATCTCACCATGTTCAACCTGCAGATCGATGCAGTCTGACATTCACAACGGCACCATGCAATTCACCCTGGACTGAAGAGGCAGACAAATGGGAGAAATGTGTTAAACCCTTTTGTTAAATGACACATTTCTCTAGGTATTTAAATCATGGAAATATGATCAATGGCTCATTGGAGAGAAGACAACCTCGCGCGTTATGACATCAGCCAGTATTGACATCTGACATGCAAGATAGATGTTTTTGGCGATCTAAAAAATCGTGTTCCTATTAACTTCCAGAAGTAGTGAGAGCGGCATTATTGCAATGCTACATCATACCGGTTCAATTTCTGCCTGCTTGAGCAGCAAAAGGTCAGATGGACATGAAACGACCCAGGGAGTCAATAAGAACATCACTCGACAATGCACAAAACAATATAACATTCAAAACCGGTGAATCTTTACTTCAAATACATGTCATTTTGTCCTTGAAACATTTTATTTTAAATACTCTAAAAGTCTGTTCATTCCTATGGAGGACTGCTCCTCCTGGGGAGTGCCAATATGGCCGACCGGTGGCTTCAAAGCATCTCAATGGCCAATGTAAAGCATCAGCAATCCAAGGTTTATATACATCATTGGTTTAAAATACTCCACTTTTGTCTGGTGCCAGGGATTGCTCTCATGCTTACTGGATTCCCCCGACTGTGTCTCCTTAGATTTTTGTTGTTGTTGTGTGGCATCCTGAGGCCCCCTTTTCTGTAACCCCTTCACTCACACACACACACACACGCACACACACACAATCCTCTCCTGGCTGGATTGGGTCACACTGGAGCGTAACCCAAACCATATTGTTTTACACTGTCGCCCACTACACTGGAGAATAGTAACCGGCTACCTGGAAAGCTGGTGGAAAAAAAGAGGAACGAGGGGGAGAAGAGGATAGACAGAGGTTCTACTTCCTTGTATGCCTATCGGCTGTTTGTTTTGGGAAAATTTGAAAAGCTGTTATTGATGAGCCTCTTTTTTTTCATGTTTTGCTAGCAGTTCCCCCACCCTCCTTCTCTCCTCCGTCCATCCCTCCCACTTTCTTTCTCTTTCACTGTTTCTCTGTATCATTTCATTCTCTGCGGACAGTGTTTTTGTGCTCTGAGGGGGCAGGGATTTGCCCAGGAGATTCTGTTCTGGATTACAAAGCAGTGATGAATGTTGCAGTCTCACACTGCTCGCGTCTCTATCGAGCTTGTGGCTGGCTGTGAACACTGAGCAATAGTACCAGCCTGCCTAGCAACAAACCCCCTCACCTGCGTTAGTCTTTTAATTTCATCCTCAAGCCTATTTATCCATTCATTTTGAAAGATGATTTGTACAAGTTCTTAGCGTGGGATAATCTTTTCCGTTATCCCAAGATTTTTTTTTAAACGAGCAAAATCCTCCCTGTCCACCACTCTGTCTCTCCTCCCCCTCTCTTTTTGGCTCCACGCCCCCCTCCCTCCTCCCTTCCTATCTGTAGCTCACTCCCCCACCCCTCTCACAGGGGGTTTTTCGGGAGAGGAAACCAGCATGATTGGAGCACTTCCTGTGTTTTAATACCAGAGCAGGAAACAGAACAAACGGAGCTGGATTCAAACAAAAACAGTGAGAAAGGGAGAGCGAGAAACGAACAAGTGAGTGGAGAGAGACAGAGTGGGTGAGCAAGGGAGAGAGGAAAAGTGGGGAGATTTTTTTTAGCAGCTGCAAACCATTTCAGTCTGAGCGACAGAAAGAAGGCAAGGGAGCCTGCATGCAGAAAACAGAGGGAAACAGAGGAAGACTGGGATTGCGTGGCTCCTGGTTGTTTCTCTCGTCCAAGAAGACTCTGAAAGAGAGCGAAGCGGAGAGAAGGAAAGCGTGTGTCAGGGGATTGTCTGGGAGAGGGAGAACGCCTGCAGAGTCAGAGGCAGCGCTCAGGCTGGGGCTCGGACTGTCTGGGTCTCTTGCCCTCTGGATACAGTGCCACGATACACAGCAGCTCTGCCCGTCTGGACGGGGCTCACCCCACCCACCCTCTTCCCCCTAAGAGAACACTCTCACCCCCTCCCGGATTCAGCCTTCAACTCTGGATTCACTGTCTCTTCTTCCCTGGAGCTGTGGGTGAGCAGCGTGATGGAAGGAGGGAGATGATAGACAGGCGTCTAGTCTACGCTAGGAAAAGGCTCTGGATCTCTTTGTTCTGTTTTTTTAAATTGCAAGACTGACTTTTGCGGCGTTGCAGGTGACGGGATTGACTTTTTCTCGCTAATGATGAGGAGGATAACGATGACGTCAACACGGGGGATGACGGCGCACTCCAGGCAGAGAGCGGGGCACGGCCTCCAGACCCACTCAACTCATGCTTTGTGATGGGAATGAAAGGGAACGGGAGAAAGTATAGACTGTCTGCAAGGACACTCACTGCTCGGTTACTTTGTCTGAGATTTTGTTTTGCTGCGATTTGTTTTTGATTCCCTCTAAAGACTGAAGGAAAAACTATTTTGGGCTCAACAACAAACCCTGGACTACGACCGAAAAAGAGCAACATTTTTCACCCTGCACAACCTCTTTTCATATCAGGGAGTAGTGGATTTCTCACCAATTTGAAAGGAAACTTTAGACACTTCTTTGGCTGCTGCTCACCGAGACAGTTGCTCAACCCTTCTCTGCTGCTTATCCTGTTGTGGCAGAGCGAGGGAGAATAGAAAGGGAAGGAAGTAGTGTACCAGCACGGGGAGATTGGGAAATGATTCCGGAGTGGAGTTGAAAGACTGTGTGAGTGAGGGGGATTTGACATGAAAAGAAAAACGGAACAAAAGGATGTTATCTCCTCGGCACTCACCTCGTTCTGGACGTTGGATGTCTACGAGACAGCCCCTGCCTTCTTCCTGACCACCTTCCAGACCAGCAGTGCTGCCTCATATGCTGCCGGAGGGGAGGAGAGGAGCGTCTGCCGGCAGGTTACTCTCGAACGGATGCTCCCCTGCATTTCAGATAGCGCTGGGATATGCCGTTGCACTTCGATTGAAGTGACATGGTAGCATTCGGACCTTTGGACTTGTCCTGTGGATTGCGAACCTTTTTTTTGTGTGTGTGTGATTTTTGTGTCATTTTAGTCATTAAAGCGGATTCATGTTTGGGATTGTGCTTTGGACCGGGAACGGTTGACAAAACTGAACTATTTTCATCCCACCTATTGAGGTGTTTTTCCCCCATTTGTTTTCTGTGGAATACTTATTGGCCCCATCCCCAGGGGGGCCAGCCTGCCCCTATAAAGGACCACTGCAGGGTGTCAGGGGGATATTTCCCAGGGGCAGCTGAGGGATGGGGAAGCCCCTGAGCCGGCCGGACTGCCTGAGGAAAAACCCCCGATGCCTGGGGAAGGGGGACGAGGATGAGGCCTACATCGAAGACTGCTATGTCCCCCAGCGCTCCATCTACGACACCATGCGTATCAATGAGCAGATTGACCAGGGCTCCAAGCTCAGCCAGCCCTCGCGCAGCACCCTGGGCTCGGGTGGCGGAGGAGAGGGTAGCACCCTCTCCAGCAACGGCACCATCGGGGCTGACTTAGGGAGCGTCTTTGTGTCAAGGGGACACACTGATGCTGGAGTTAAAAGACTGGACGAAAGGGTGATCTTTGACGCCCTCAAGCTAACCGGCGATCCCCAGAGCATGTTGTCACCTGGAAGTGGCGGCGGTTCTGGTTTACCCATCGCGGCCTCGTCCTCTGCCTCCTGTGGGGCAGCTGCAGTAAAAAGGCGCCACCAGGGCGGCGATAAGAAAGACAACCCCAATCGTCGCTCCTGGAAGGCATTTATGCCCCCCTGTTACCCCGAGTTTGCAGAGAGGCTTGAGTTCACTCCTGGGGAAAGTGCTGAGAAGCGTCTGTCTGGTCCTGGGATTCCACTTTCTCTACTGCAGCCACCAACCCCAACCTCCACAACCCCCTTACCTCCTTACTCACCTTCCACTGTGTCGTCCGTGGTTCTTCACACACACCCCCTGTCTCTTCCTCCCCTTCGTTGACGCCGACAGTGAGTCCCATTCCCCCCCTCCAACAGCACCCTGTTAGCAAGCAAAAACAACTTCACCCCCTGCTCCAAAAACAACACAAGCAAACACATGCGCTACCCTCCCCTTCAAAAGAACAGCCATCGCTGCAGTTACCTGCCCAACCCCAACAGGGCTCTGGGAGCACCCCACAGCACAGTCCCGGTGCTACCACAAAGCTGGAAAGAAAAAGGGACAAGCGTCATCGGTGGCCAGTTGTGTCTCCCAGAGCTGGTGTCAAAAGAATTCCAGAGGAGAGGCCGGAAGCGGCCAAGGCTTCTGACTCTGAAAGAGATACTGACTCTCCTGTCCTAGAACAAGAACAGGACAACGCCCCTCTCCTACCTCAGATGGCCCCACCGAAACCTGTGTTCTGCCCCCCGACTAAAGCACGCACATGGCCCCGCAGCATGAGAGGGGGCAAGAGGTCCCACGGGGTCATGCGGCACCACCTCCCTGTCCTGCCGCCCCTGCCCCCCTCACTGGGAGAGGACAGTGACATGGACGAGGAGTCCTTCTACCTACTGGACCCTCCCTCACCTTTCCTCCAGGAAGAGAAAGGGCTGGCCCATGGAGGGCTGCCTTTCTCCCCTTCCCTCAGCCAGGAGGGGGATGAGGAGGGACTCCTGGGCTGGGATCCCCCTAATAGTGAGCTCCGGCAGCGAACCGCCTCAGAGCTTAAATTCGACGAGGATGAACGCAGGGTCTTACAGGAGCTGGATGAGAAGGGAGAAGGGGAGGAGGGAAAACAGAAGGAGATTGAGGAGGAAGGGACAAGAGAGGTGGAAGAAGTAAAGCGTGAGAAAGGAGAAATGGAAGAGGAGGAGAGGGCTAGGAGAGAGGAGAGGGAGTGGAAGCTGGAGAATATGGAGATAATGGACCAATGTTGGGAGGGGGACTCTGGAGAAGGCTGGGAACTCCAACAGGTCTCAGGGTCTTCTGGACATTGGCCCCTTCTGACCCCTCCAACAGGTTTTGAGGCACCTGGGGACCCCAGTACCTCCCCTTGCCCCAGCTCAGGGGCCAGCTCAGATGACCTTTTTCTAGAGCTGGAGAGACAATGTTTAGAGGACGAGGGAGGGGAGAGCTCTGTAAACACTGAATCTCGTGAGCAAACATATCCCTACAACCTAGCCAGTGTAGAGCAAGAGGAGCAAGAGGAAGCCACTTATGCCTGTATATATTTTGTGGAAACTCTCCCTATGGATATAGATCAAAGCACAGAGACGGATTGCACTGAGCCTCGGTTGAAACACCCAAACACAGTTTCACCTCCTGAACACATGGACCAGGCCCAACCACAGACTACTGAACACACTGACCTGGAGGAAGAACAACCCTGTTATGAACTAGATCGGGTTCTCATTGAAGATGAACAATATGATATTGATGAAGAAAAGCAAAGTGCAATTGAAGATGAAGAGCAGAGTGGTCCCGAGACTACTGAGATGGACTCTGTCTGTGGACCTCTCCCTGTGTCAGACTCCAGCGGGGTTCACATGTCCCAGCCAGACAGAACCGCTTTGTCCGGCACCACCCAGAACGGCTGTGAACACGAGCCGCCTGCTGAGACCGAGTGGGACCTGGACAGTGGAGCGTCATCAGATCAAGAGGTCGAGGGAGTGAGCGAGGAATCAGGGTTGTGCCTCCAGATGCCCTCTGCACTTCCTCCCTCCCCCAGCCCACAGAACCCTTATGCCGAGGGGGAAGAGCAGGAGGAGGGGGAGCAAGCCTGGAATGCATGTGAGCAACCTGACCCGATTTGGGACAGTGAGGTGGTTAGCATGGACCAATCCCCTGGGACAATCCACACAGATGGAGAAATGGGGGTTACTGCTGCAGAGGATGTTGATGTACAAACTTCCTGTCAAGAAGAGCTGTTCTCCTCAGAGGTTAGTGATGTTGCCAAGGAGACAAGCTCTGACACTGAGCGGATGACACTTCCATCGTCAGAGACCAGGGACCGCTCTGTCCCCGCAGATGAGGTTTCTTCTCTGGACGTGTCTAGGCAAGACGCGGACCCGAGGTCCACAAGCACCCCCAAAGCGTTCTCAGATTCTCTCCCCCATTCACACTCCCCTTCACCCTTACCACTGTTCCCCGTCAAGCACGAGCCAAGAGGGCCAGGCCTGGACAGCAAAGACTCTGATGCCTTTGTGGCCACAGACAGTTTTGTTTACCTGGCTGTGTCTGTGCCACCCCTGTTCCCTCAGGACTGCCCCCTCTCCCTACTGGAGTCAACACCCCCCAGCCCCATCCCCAAACCCTGCCCTGATCCAGACGACGGGGCCTTCCTTTGCCCTGACAGCTTTGTTTACTTGGCAGCCCCGGAGCGGCTTCCCCAGGTGTCCGACGGCGGTTCCGCTTGCGAGGACGCCCAGGAGCTGGACTATGGAGACTCGTACTCTGAAGGTACCCAGTCAGGAGTGGACTTTGTCCTTGGATCCATGACCGGGGACAGTGACTGGGAGTCTGACGGCTCGGCCTTGGACCCCCCTTGTACGAACAGGGAGTGGGAGGAGCTGGAATCCGAGATGCTTCAGGGGCTTTTCAGGGAGGGCCAGATGGAAGACCAGATGCCCCCAGGGGCCACAACAGAGGCTGAATGGTCAGACTGTGAGACCCCCTCAGGCCCAAAGACCACAGAGCAGAGAGGAGCGCCCTCACCCTGCCCCGACATAGAGACCCATGCTGAGGTATAACTGTTTTCCATCCGTCTTTAATTTAGTTGAATAATCAATGGTCAAGATCCAGTCAGACAGAAACTGACACGGATGGTCAGTGTTTCAGTCAGTGGGTCAGTCTCTCAGCTTGGTAGGGTATAGTGGTGTTTGTAGTTACTTGGTACAGTGTCTCAAGTTCTCTGTCTAAACCCCTCTTCTCAGAGCTGTCCTCTAAATTCACACGGATTGGTCTCCGCATGTTCCTCATATCTAATAGTTCCTTGTATAAGACTACAGGATCCAGTGTGATCACAGTGGCTCTCAATTCCTTTCAGTATTGCAAATGCATGAGGTTGATATATACATGGCTTGGAAAATGCTGTGGAAGAGGGGCTGGGGCAACAAATAGCTTGTGCTACTGTAGTTGGACTGTGAATGATTTCAATATGACGAACATGGGGGTGTCTATCCGTTTAATGGAAAGTACCTTCAGGTTGTCTGTGTGTATGTGATTGTGGATGAGAGAGCATGTTTGAGGAATGTTCTTCAGACAGACCGGCGCGCTAGGGAACGGCATGTGCTTGTGTTTTGATCGATAGTCCGCGATTTAAGAGTTGCGCGTATAAACAGACATTGTTTGCTTTGACTGTAAATAGCAGCCAGACGAAACCCTTTTCAAATGTCCACATTTACAGCACGGCGCTTACATAACCTCACATAGACGACAGGCTTCGAAGGTAAGCACTTCCGTCTGTATCGTAGAACCTGTGTACGAGTTCGGTATTCGAAGGACCCCGGGCTACTTGTGTATGCAGTGAGACTTCTGAATTCTTTGACGTTTCCAGACGTTGGTTTTGAGTTCCTTTATTGGTTTTTAATGACTTTATTAGATGTAATCAGCAACTGTTTTTTAAAAGGATTTGAGTTTTTATATTTCAACACCATGTGGTTTCATTGAGCCATTCAAAGTCTGAATTGGGAAGTTAAGCACACAGCCTGCACCCTTTCATAAATGTTCCATTGTGCCAGTAGTTTGCCTTTATCAAAGTCTCTCCCTCTGATGTGCGACTTGCGTTCCTCTGGGTCTGCATATATCCTCAGTGTACTTTTCCAAACTCGTCCGACTCCCGTGTGTGTGGTTCTGTACGTGTGAGTAAATGACGGGAGTATTCGGCCAGAGTGTTTGTTTGACTTTACTGACTCGGCCTCTCGTGTCTTGCTCTCGTCGTTACACTTCCCCACCACCACTTACTTCCATTCTGTGCTGTTTATCTGTGTGTATTTACAGTGCATTTGGAAAGCATTCAGGCACCTTCACTTTTCCACATTTTGTGACGTTACGGCCTTGTTCTGAAAAGTATTTCTAAAATGTTTTCTCACTAATCTACACATAATACCCCATAATAATTTTTATTCTTCATTTCACCATTTAACCAGGTAGGCCAGGTTAAATTTGTCATTTACAACTGCGACCTGGCCAAGATAAAGCAAAGCAGTGCGATACAAACAACAACACAGAGTTACATATGGGATAAACAAATGTACAGTCAATAGCACGATAGAAAAGTCTATATACAGTGTGTGCAAATGAAGTCAGATTAGGGAGGTAAGGCAATAAATTGTCCATAGTGGCAAAATAATTACAATTTAGCAATTAAACACTGGCGTGATAGATGTGTGGAAGATGCATGTGCAAGTAGAGATACAAAGGGCAAGTAGAGATACATTAGAATGTTGTGTGTGTGTGTGCATATATATATACATACATACATACACATGGCTGTGGATATATATATATATATACTTTTTAATTGCAAAAATATGTGAACTTGTTTTTGCTTTGGGGTATTGTGTGTAGATTTGAGGGAGGGGGGACAATGTAATCCGTTTTAGAAAAAGGCTATAACGTAACAAAATGTGGAATGAGTCTTCCCGGGTCAGTGTGTTTGACAGGCTATCGTGCCTAAATTGGGGCCTGCTCTGCCTCACATTGTCTGTCTAGGATGTGCTTGTCCCTACCTGCCTGATGTACTTGTGATGGACTCCTGGGTCTTATTATTCAATCACTGGCTCTATCAGCTACACACACTGTTGGCCTGGTCCTGGCCGGCCGGCCGGCCCTGTCATCCTCATCTCATTTTGTCTGTGTGGTTTATGCATAGTCACGGTTTCTCTGCCCCCCCCCCCTAAATGCAATCAGATGCCCTGTCCTGTCAGCCTGGATTTGACTGGAGAGGATTAGAGGTAGTCTACTGTAGTACAAGCGGGTTTCTGAGGGGAAAATAAAATCACTGTCTGTTGACAGGGTCGTAATCTCCCAACCATTAAAAATCCCGGCCCTCTACTCTTTCACCCCGTCTCTTCTCTCTCGCTCTCTTTCTCTCGCTCTCTACCCTTCCTCTCCTTCTCTCTCCCCTCACCCTTACCCTCTTTTTCTCTACCCTTTTTCGCTCTCCGCTTACCCTCACTCTCTCCCTCTCTTTCGTTCTCCTCTCCACAGTCCGACAGCACTTTTCTAGAGACAAGAAAGTGAGAAGTAAACAGTAAGGGTCTATGCAGGGAGAGTTTCTGTTGCCAGTAAAACACAAACACTGGACAAAGTTGTCGGGGGGGTATAAATAGAAGATGAGGGCGTGCCAGGGTCTGAGCCGCTGAACTCTTGGCTGTGGCCAGTCGCTCCCTCTTCAATGCCAAAGTCCACTTTGGATAGGAAACCAAAATAAACACGAGACCGTAGATTGTATTAGCGGCAAGGTCGGTGATACATGGTTTGGAATGGAAATGGCGGCCATTTTGGTGCAAGAGAGAGCACTCTGTGAGGGAACAAAGCGCTGTATGGCTGAACACCTGGTATTACTCAAAGGCCCTGGTAAAATGATAAGGAGGGCAAACTTGGCAGAGCCAGATAATCAGAAGGGCCTTGTTTTAATGGGAGGCGTCGTTTCAAGGCATGGCTGTGTATCCTTGCACTCGGAGACAAAGACGGACAGCTGGATGGAGGCTTCGGATACTGAAAAGCTAGGAAGACAGGACAGACAGACATACACTTACTGGAAAGAAATAGAAGATATACATAACACAGAAACAGTCCTCTCTTCAATGTCAGAACAGATGGTTACATTGGAAGAATAACAGAAAACCAGCAGTCTGACGGGGAAGAAAGATGGACAGACAGGCGAGATGCTGAAACAGAGTACAAAGAGTGCAGGTGGGCTCAGATCCGGTAACGGGCATATTTGATATGATAATGATGCCATTGAAAGACAAGCAGACATCCAAGCACCTGCAAAAGAAGAAAAGGGGAGGGAGAGAGAGAGTCTTGGCCACAATGTCCCGAGTTCAATGAGCTTGTTTCCTTTTCAAATGCAATCTATCATCAAAAAGGGATCTTTCTCTACCACTTTGATGATCGATTGATTCCGCACTGCCCAGTCTGACCATTGTAACCTACTGCAATATTCTAATATCAAGGTCCAGGCGAAAATACGTCCTCCCTCCCTCTCTCCTCCGAGTTCTGCTGGAAAGGAAACCAGGGGATAAGGACAGAGGGAGAGGGAGGCTATGGTAGTCGGTGTCATAGAGGAAAGGGCTGCGAGCCTTGTTCTCATTGATTTGGATGGTCACACGTGTCCCACTCTTATTTATGTAAGTCAATATTCCCGCTGCGACTTTCTCGGTAGCGTTTGGACACGCTGGCTAAATACAGTATGGTTATGTATGGCATTAATTTGGTTTGTGCTACAGTTCGCACCACAATTTAAGCACGCTATTAAGGTCTTTAAGTGTGTGTGCATGCGAGATTGGCAGTGACGTTCGTTCCGGTCTGTAGGTGAATTGATGGTATTGTTAATATTAGCCGCCGGTTGCCCATTCGTCATGATTACGGTGGTGATTGTTCCTGAGTGATGCTCTGGACACCAGCCGCGAGGACTGCTGTGGCCGGTCTCCTGTGCTGCAATAGCTGGTTAGCGCCATGCACGCACACACATGGAAACACAAATTTAGAGCACACACACAGAAACACGTACCCAAGTAAACACACACACCCTCCGGCACACACTGTTTAAAATGGTAGTTATACACGCCAGGGTTTAGTGAGTCCTTGTGGGTTTTCGGTGTATGTGGAGAGAGGATGAAGGACGGATCGAGACCGTGAGATGTCACACAATTAGTAGAAAGAGATTTGTACTGTTTTCTACTTTTGAGCCAAGAGGTCAACTTGTGGAACTGGCTTGAGCCAGACTCATTTTTAGAAGAAATGATTTCTCTGTCTAAACTGACGTGGGGCTGAAGTGAGAAGAGCCAGTATCGGGTGGTGGTTTAGCCAAGAGAGAGAAAGGAGGGATGTTGGGTAAAGTGAGGGGATATGAGTGAGGGAAATGTGAAGGTGGAGATAAGTGGAGTGCTACTGTTACGCCCCTGAAAACAGGGGAGAAATAATCACGACAGTGATACGGTGTTGTATTCTCAATTCAACGTTTAGTTCAATCATTTCACAAAAGTAACACATTACAAAACAACAGAAAACCCATTATACCAACAACACAGCAAAATATCTTATTAACAATGCGCATGTTCATTCACAATCGACATAAAATGGCAGCTACTCTCAGTACGATGCTATTCTTCACTTCAACAGAGCAGGGCTAATATTACTCTCTTCAAACTTAACTCTAACTCTTAACTCTAAGGAGGGATGTTGGGGAAAGTGAGGGGATATGAGTGAGGGAAATGTGAAGGTGGGGTGGAGATAAGTGGAGTGCTACCGTGTGTGTGTGAATCGTTGAGCCACTGCCATAGTTCAGAGAGTTGGGGAGGAATGAGAAACATCCCAGGTATTTTCCATAGCTCTGGTTGAGAGAGAGAGAAATAAATGCACAAACACACTGCACAGACAGAGACAGAGAGACAGACGGACACGTTACACAGACAGACAGACACGCGTTACACAGACAGACAGACAGACACGCGTTACACAGACAGACAGACACGCGTTACACAGACAGACAGACACGCGTTACACAGACAGACAGACACGCGTTACACAGACAGACAGACACGCGTTACACAGACAGACAGACACGCGTCAGACAGACAGACACGTTACACAGACAGACAGACACGCGTTACAGACAGACAGACACGTGTTACAGACAGACAGACACGCGTTACACAGACAGACAGACAGACACGCGTTAGACAGACAGACAGACACGCGTTACACAGACAGACAGACACGCGTTACACAGACAGACAGACACGCGTTACACAGACAGACAGACAGACACGCGTTACACAGACAGACAGACAGACACGCGTTACACAGACAGACAGACAGACACGCGTTACACAGACAGACAGGCAGACACGCGTTACACAGACAGACAGACAGACACGCGTTACACAGACAGACAGACAGACACGCGTTACACAGGCAGACAGACAGACACGCGTTACACAGGCAGACAGACAGACACGCGTTACACAGACAGACAGACAGACACGCGTTACACAGACAGACAGACAGACACGTTACACAGACAGACAGACAGACACGTTACACAGACAGACAGACAGACACGTTACACAGACAGACAGACAGACACGCGTTACAGACAGACAGACACGCGTTACAGACAGACAGACAGACACGCGTTACACAGACAGACAGACAGACACGCGTTACACAGACAGACAGACACGCGTTACACAGACAGACAGACAGACACGCGTTACACAGACAGACAGACACGCGTTACACAGACAGACAGACAGACACGCGTTACACAGACAGACAGACAGACACGCGTTACACAGACAGACAGACAGACACGCGTTACACAGACAGGCAGACACGCGTTACACAGACAGACAGGCAGACACGCGTTACACAGACAGACAGGCAGACACGCGTTACACAGACAGACAGGCAGACACGCGTTACACAGACAGACAGGCAGACACGCGTTACACAGACAGACAGACAGACACGCGTTACACAGACAGACAGACAGACATGTTAGACGGACACACACGTTAGACGGACACGCGTTAGACGGACAGGCGGACACACGCGTTAGACGGACAGGCGGACTCACGCGTTAGACGGACAGGCGGACACACGCGTTAGACGGACAGGCGGACACGCGTTAGACGGACAGGCGGACACGCGTTAGACGGACAGGCGGACACACGCGTTAGACGGACAGGCGGACACGCGTTAGACGGACAGGCGGACACGCGTTAGACGGACACACGCGTTAGACGGACACGCGTTAGACGGACACACGCGTTAGACGGACACACGCGTTAGACGGACACGCGTTAGACGGACACGCGTTAGACGGACACACGCGTTAGACGGACACACGCGTTAGACGGACACACGCGTTAGACGGACACACGCGTTAGACGGACACACGCGTTAGACGGACACACGCGTTAGACGGACACACGCGTTAGACGGACACACGCGTTAGACGGACACACGCGTTAGACGGACACACGCGTTAGACGGACACACGCGTTAGACGGACACAGGCGGAGACTCGTTAGACGGACACAGGCGGAGACTCGTTAGACGGACACAGGCGGAGACTCGTTAGACGGACACAGGCGGAGACTCGTTAGACGGACACAGGCGGAGACTCGTTAGACGGACACAGGCGGAGACTCGTTAGACGGACACAGGCGGAGACTCGTTAGACGGACACAGGCGGAGACTCGTTAGACGGGGACAGGCGGACAGACTCGTTAGACGGGGACAGGCGGAGACTCGTTAGACGGGGACAGGCGGAGACTCGTTAGACGGACAGGCGGACAGACTCGTTAGACGGACAGGCGGACAGACTCGTTAGACGGACAGGCGGACAGACTCGTTAGACGGACAGGCGGACAGACTCGTTAGACGGACAGGCGGACAGACGGACGTTAGACGGACAGGCGGACACACGCGTTAGACGGACAGGCGGACAGACGCGTTAGACGGACAGGCGGACAGACGCGTTAGACGGACAGGCGGACAGACGCGTTAGACGGACAGGCGGACAGACTCGTTAGACGGACAGGCGGACAGACTCGTTAGACGGACAGGCGGACAGACTCGTTAGACGGACAGGCGGACAGACTCGTTAGACGGACAGGCGGACAGACTCGTTAGACGGACAGGCGGACAGACTCGTTAGACGGACAGGCGGACAGACTCGTTAGACGGACAGGCGGACAGACTCGTTAGACGGACAGGCGGACAGACTCGTTAGACGGACAGGCGGACAGACTCGTTAGACGGACAGGCGGACAGACTCGTTAGACGGACAGGCGGACAGACTCGTTAGACGGACAGGCGGACAGACTCGTTAGACGGACAGGCGGACAGACTCGTTAGACGGACAGGCGGACAGGCTCGTTAGACGGACAGGCGGACAGGCTCGTTAGGCGGACAGGCGCGTCAGGCGGACAGGCTCGTTAGGCGGACAGGCTCGTTAGGCGGACAGGCTCGTTAGGCGGACAGGCTGGTTAGGCGGACAGGCTCGTTAGGCGGACAGGCTCGTTAGGCGGACAGGCTCGTTAGGCGGACAGGCTCGTTAGGCGGACAGGCTCGATAGGCGGACAGGCTCGTTAGGCGGACAGGCTCGTTAGGCGGACAGGCTCGTTAGGCGGACAGGCTCGCGTTAGACGGACAGGCGCGTTAGACGGACAGACTCGCGTTAGACGGACAGACTCGCGTTAGACGGACAGACTCGCGTTAGACGGACAGACTCGCGTTAGACGGACAGACTCGCGTTAGACGGACAGACTCGCGTTAGACGGACAGACTCGCGTTAGACGGACAGACTCGCGTTAGACGGACAGACTCGCGTTAGACGGACAGACTCGCGTTAGACGGACAGACTCGCGGACGGACAGACTCGGTTAGACGGACAGACTCGCGTTAGACGGACAGACTCGCGTTAGACGGACAGACTCGCGTTAGACGGACAGACTCGCGTTAGACGGACAGACTCGCGTTAGACGGACAGACTCGCGTTAGACGGACAGACTCGGACAGACGGACAGACTCGCGACAGACGGACAGACTGGACAGACGGACAGACTCGCGTTAGACGGACAGACTCGCGTTAGACGGACAGACTCGCGTTAGACGGACAGACGCGTTAGACGGACAGACTCGCGTAGACGGACAGACTCGCGTTAGACGGACAGACTCGCGTTAGACGGACAGACTCGACGTTAGACGGACAGACTCGCGTTAGACGGACAGACTCGCGTTAGACGGACAGACTCGCGTTAGACGGACAGACTCGCGTTAGACGGACAGACTCGCGTTAGACGGACAGACTCGCGTTAGACGGACAGACTCGCGCGACGGACAGACTCGCGTTAGACGGACAGACTCGCGTTAGACGGACAGACTCGCGTTAGACGGACAGACTCGCTAGACGGACAGACTCGCGTTAGACGGACAGACTCGCGTTAGACGGACAGACTCGCGTTAGACGGACAGACTCGCGTTAGACGGACAGACTCGCGTTAGACGGACAGACTCGCGTTAGACGGACAGACTCGCGTTAGACGGACAGACTCGCGTTAGACGGACAGACTCGCGTTAGACGGACAGACTCGCGTTAGACGGACAGACTCGCGTAGACGGACAGACTCGCGTTAGACGGACAGACTCGCGTTAGACGGACAGACTCGCGTTAGACGGACAGACTCGCGTTAGACGGACAGACTCGCGTTAGACGGACAGACTCGCGTTAGACGGACAGACTCGCGTTAGACGGACAGACTCGCGTTAGACGGACAGACTCGCAGACGGACAGACTCGCGTTAGACGGACAGACTCGCGTTAGACGGACAGACTCGCGGACGGACAGACTCGCGTTAGACGGACAGACTCGCGTTAGACGGACAGACACGCGTTAGACGGACAGACACGCGTTAGACGGACAGACGGACAGACACGCGTTAGACGGACAGACGGACAGACACGCGTTAGACGGACAGACGGACAGACACGCGTTAGACGGACAGACACGCGTTAGACGGACAGACACGGGTTAGACGGACAGACACGCGTTAGACGGACAGACACGCGTTAGACGGACAGACACGCGTTAGACGGACAGACACGCGTTAGACGGACAGACACGCGTTAGACGGACAGACACGAGTTAGACGGACAGACACGCGTTAGACGGACAGACACGCGTTAGACGGACAGACACGCTGCTAGACGGACAGACACGCGTTAGACGGACAGACACGCGTTAGACGGACAGACACGCGTTAGACGGACAGACGGACAGACACGCGTTAGACGGACAGACGGACAGACACGCGTTAGACGGACAGACGGACAGACACGCGTTAGACGGACAGACACGCGTTAGACGGACAGACACGCGTTAGACGGACAGACACGCGTTAGACGGACAGACACGCGTTAGACGGACAGACGGACAGACACGCGTTAGACGGACAGACGGACAGACACGCGTTAGACGGACAGACGGACAGACACGCGTTAGACGGACAGACGGACAGACACGCGTTAGACGGACAGACGGACAGACACGCGTTAGACGGACAGACGGACAGACACGCGTTAGACGGACAGACGGACAGACACGCGTTAGACGGACAGACGGACAGACACGCGTTAGACGGACAGGCGGACACACGTTAGACGGACACACGCGTTAGACGGACAGGCGGACACACGCGTTAGACGGACACACGCGTTAGACGGACACGCGTTAGACGGACAGGCGGACACACGCGTTAGACGGACACACGCGTTAGACGGACAGGCGGACAGACGCGTTAGACGGACACACGCGTTAAGACGGACAGGCGGACACACGCGTTAGACGGACACACGCGTTAGACGGACACGCGTTAGACGGACAGGCGGACAGACGCGTTAGACGGACAGGCGGACAGACGCGTTAGACGGACAGGCGGACAGACGCGTTAGACGGACAGACACGCGTTAGACGGACAGACGCGCGTTAGACGGACAGACGCGCGTTAGACGGACAGACACGCGTTAGACGGACAGACACGGTTAGACGGACAGACGCAGACGGACAGACACGCGTTAGACGGACAGACACGCGTTACGGACAGACGGACAGACACGCGTTAGACGGACAGACGGACAGACACGCGTTAGACGGACAGACGGACAGACACGCGTTAGACGGACAGACGGACAGACACGCGTTAGACGGACAGACGGACAGACACGCGTTAGACGGACAGACGGACAGACACGCGTTAGACGGACAGACGGACAGACACGCGTTAGACGGACAGACGGACAGACACGCGTTAGACGGACAGACGGACAGACACGCGCTAGACGGACAGACGGACAGACACGCGTTAGACGGACAGACGGACAGACACGCGTTAGACGGACAGACGGACAGACACGCGTTAGACGGACAGACACGCGTTAGGACGGACAGACGGACAGACACGCGTTAGACGGACAGACGGACAGACACGCGTTAGACGGACAGACGGACAGACACGTTAGACGGACAGACGGACAGACACGCGTTAGACAGACAGACGGACAGACACGCGTTAGACGGACAGACGGACAGACACGCTGCTAGACGGACAGACGGACAGACACGCGTTAGACGGACAGACGGACAGACACGCGTTAGACGGACAGACGGACAGACACGCGTTAGACGGACAGACGGACAGACACGCGTTAGACGGACAGACGGACAGACACGCGTTAGACGGACAGACGGACAGACACGTTAGACGGACAGACGGACAGACACGCGTTAGACGGACAGACGGACAGACACGCGTTAGACGGACAGACGGACAGACACGCGTTAGACGGACAGACGGACAGACACGCGTTAGACGGACAGACGGACAGACACGCGTTAGACGGACAGACGGACAGACACGCGTTAGACGGACAGACGGACAGACACGCGTTAGACGGACAGACGGACAGACACGCGTTAGACGGACAGACGGACAGACACGCGTTAGACGGACAGACGGACAGACACGGTTAGACGGACAGACGGACAGACACGCGTTAGACGACAGACGGACAGACACGCGTTAGACGGACAGACGGACAGACACGCGTTACACGGACAGACGGACACACGGCAGACGGACACACGCGTTAGACGGACAGGCGGACACACGTTACGGACAGACAGGCAGACGGACAGGCGGACACACGTTAGACGGACACACGCGTTACGGACAGGCGACACGCGTTAGACGGTTACACGAGACAGACGGACACGCGTTAGACAGAGACACACGCGACAGACGGACACACGTTAGACGGACAGGCGGACAGACGCGTTAGACGGACACACGCGTTAAGACGGACAGGCGGACACACGCGTTAGACGGACACACGCGTTAGACGGACACGCGTTAGACGGACAGGCGGACAGACGCGTTAGACGGACAGGCGGACAGACGCGTTAGACGGACAGGCGGACAGACGCGTTAGACGGACAGGCGGACAGACGCGTTAGACGGACAGGCGGACAGACGCGTTAGACGGACAGGCGGACAGACGCGTTAGGCGGACAGGCGGACAGACGCGTTAGGCGGACAGGCGGACAGACGCGTTAGGCGGACAGGCGGACAGACGCGTTAGGCGGACAGGCGGACAGACGCGTTAGGCGGACAGGCGGACACGCGTTAGGCGGACAGGCGGACACGCGTTAGGCGGACAGGCGGACAGGCGGACACGTTAGGCGGACAGGCGGACTCGTTACGGACAGGCGGACTCGGGCGGACAGGCGGACTCGTTAGAGACAGGCGGACAGGTTACAGAGGACAGGCGGACTCGTTAGGCGGACAGGCGGACTCGTTAGGCGGACAGGCGGACTCGTTAGGCGGACAGGCGGACTCGTTAGGCGGACAGGCGGACTCGTTAGGGCGGACAGGCGGACTCGTTAGGAAGGACAGGCGGACTCGTTAGGCGGACAGGCGGACTCGTTAGGCGGACAGGCGGACTCGTTAGGCGGACAGGCGGACTCGTTAGGCGGACAGGCGGACTCGTTAGGCGGACAGGCGGACTCGTTAGGCGGACAGGCGGACTCGTTAGGCGGGGACGGGCGGGCAGGTTACAGAGACGGACGGGCAGGTTACAGAGACGGACGGGCGCGTTACAGAGACGGACGGGCGCGTTACAGAGACGGACGGGCGCGTTACAGAGACGGACGGGCGCGTTACAGAGACGGACGGGCGCGTTACAGAGACGGACGCGTTACAGAGACGGACGGGCGCGTTACAGAGACGGACGCGTTACAGAGACGGACGGGCGCGTTACAGAGACGGACGGGCGCGTTACAGAGACGGACGGGCGCGTTACAGAGACGGACGGGCGCGTTACAGACAGACAGACAGACAGACACACATTACACACACAGTCCAGGATAGGGTGCAGTGGGTCATGGCTGAGGCTCATTGTTGTCGAGGCAGTCAGGCTTCCTGTTGGAAGCAGGGAGGAGGCCCATCACCACAACACAGCTGTGACACGCACACACACAATCCAAGACACATATTGTTCTATTTTAGCATCCCCCTTCTCTTTCCATCTCCTACACGTCATCTCCTGGTGTGGAAAAGCAGCACTTTCACACAATATTTACTCCATATGAGCAGAATCCAATAAAAGGCTTTGATTAGAAACAGACCTCCACACAACCACTTCCAGGTAATTATACGGTGTAGAACAACAATGACTTACACACTCTTATTCATTTACCATAGAAATCACCCTCCCCATTGTTCATATTCACAAACACAACCCAACTGTTTTGTACTACTTTGCCAGTATAAGGCAAACAATATTTTGAGGCACTTACGAGAAATCCTTTGTCTTAGCACTCTACTACTAATTTAATTCAAATCAAATGAAAGTGGCCTCCAAAGTGATGCAGCGGTCTAAGGCATAGCATCGCAGTGCTAGCTCCGTCCCTACAGATCCTGGTTCGATCCCAGGCTGTTTCGCAGCTGGCCGCGACCGGGAGTCCCATGAGGCGGCACACAATTGGCCCAGCGTCGTCCGGGTTAGGGGAGGGTTTGGCCGGCCGGCATGTCCTTGTCCCATCGCTCTCTAGCTACTCCTGTGGCGGGCCGGGTGCAGTGCACGCTGACATGGTCGCCAGGTGTACGGTGTTTCCTCCGACACATTGGTGCGGCTGGCTCCCGGGTTAAGCAGGCATTATGTCAAGAAGCAGTGTGGCTTTGGCTGGGTTGTGTTTCAGAGAACGCACGGCCCTCAACCTTCGCCTCTCCCGAGTCCGTACGGGAGTTGCAGCGATGGGGCGAGCCTGTAACTACTCATTTGGATATCACAAAATTTGGGAGAGAAAGGGGTCAAATAAAAGTTTGTGTTTGCTGTGTTTCTAGCAGTGCAGTAATACCTAGCAATAACATACACAAATCAATCCACAAATAATCCCCCCAAAATAAGAAATATCCGAACGAGCAATGTCAGAGACCAGAATATAAATATGTACTCAGACCCTTTGACCTTGTCCCCATTTTGTTATGTTACAGCCTTGTTCTTAAATTGATTAAAACATTATTCAAGTGACCAGTGTTCAATGGCTCTCTGTACATAAGGCAGCAGTCTCAAAGGTGCCGGGTAGAGTACCCGGTGATAGCCGGCTAGTAACAGTGGCTAAGGTTCAGGTCAGGGTACTGGGTGGAGGCCGGCTAGCGGGGACTAACAGTCTGATGACCTAGAGAAAGGAGCTGTTTATCAGTCTCTCGGTCCCAGCTTTGATGCACCTGTACTGTATCCGCCTTCTATATGGCTGTGATTTGAGGTCCTTCTGGGCATTCCTGTGACACCGGGTGCTGTAGATGTCCTGGAGGACAGGCACGGTGCTCCCGGAGCTGTGTTGGGCTGACCGCACCACCCTCTGGAGAGCCCCGTGGTTGAGGATGGCGCAACAGCCCGACAGGGTGCTCTCAATGGTGCGTCTGTACAAATTTGTGAGGGTCTTCGGGGCCAAGTCAAATTTCTTCAGCCTCCTGAGGTTGAAGAGGTGCTGATTTGCCGTCACCATGCTGTCTGTGTGAAGGAAGTGGAACTTTAAGCTTTTGACCCTCTCCACTGCGTCCCTGTCAATGTGCATGGGGCCGTGCTCCCTCTGCTGTCTCCTATGGTCTACGATCAGCTCCTTCCTTTTGTTGACGTTGAGGGAGAGGTTATTTTCCTGGCACCTCTCCGCCAGGTGTCTCACCTCCTTCCTGTCGGCCGTCTCATTGTTGGTAATCAGGCCTACCAATGTTGTGTTGTCAGCAAACTTGATGATTGAGTTTGAGATGTGTCATGGGTGAACAGGGAGTATAGGAGGGGGATGAACACGCACCCCTGTGAGGGGCCCCGTGTTGATCAGCGTGGCAGGGTTCCGTCAGGGAGTCCAGGACCAAGTTGCACAGGGAGGGGTCCAGCCCCAGGCCCCTGAGCTTAGTGATGAGATTGGAGGGCCCTATACTGTTAAAGGCTGAGCTGTTGTCCATAAACGGCATTCTTACATACGTATTCCTCTTGTCCAGGTGCGATTGAGCAGTGAAATGGCGATTGCGTCGCCCGTGGATCTGTTGGGACGATATGGGAATTGTAGTGGGTCTAGGATGTTGGGTAAGGTGGAGGTGAAATGGTCCTTAACTAGCTTCTCAAAGCACTTCATGATGACAGAAGCGAGGGCTACGAGGAAGTTGTCATTTAGTTCAGTTACCTTCGCTTTCTTGGGTACAGGAACAATGGTGGACATCTTGCCGCAAGTGGGGACAACCGACTGGGATATGGAGAGATTGAATATGTCCGTCAACACTCCAGCCAGCTGCTCTGAGGAAGCTGCTTGATATGTCGTCTGGGCCGGCAGCTCTGCAAGGGTTAAAACCACCATGGCTCATTTTGAGTTCCTGTCGTCTCTATGGGGAAGCAGCCATTTTGCATTTAAGCCCTGTGTTTGATTTCAGGCTTTGACTCAGTGGACTTTGGGCTGGTTTTCTTTAGAGCTGGACACCCATTGTCATCGTACCGTGTCTCCAGCTCTAGATGAGTAATGTGGCCAGACAGGTGAAGGGTGTGTTAAACTCCCTCTTTTCCAGCCACCTTTACTTTCTATCTCTCTAATCCTTATAATCCCTTTCTCCTCCCTCCCTATTTTTCCTCGCTCACCCTCTTTCTCCCGCTCTTTCTCTTTGTTTCTCTCTTTCTCTCCATATCTCTCTTCTCTACCTCCTCCCTTTATCTCTGTCTTTTGCTCTCCCGCCTCCCTCGCTCTCCCGCCTCCCTCGCTCTCCCGCCTCCCTCGCTCTCCCTCCTCCCTCGCTCTCCCTCCTCCCTCGCTCTCCCTCCTCCCTCGCTCTCCCTCCTCCCTCGCTCCCCCTCCCTCGCTCCCCCGCCTCCCTCCTTCCCTCTCCCTCTTCTCTCTCTGGCTCAGGCGGTGGAGAGGGAGCAGGTGGACAGTATTCAACCCAAGCTGCAGCGCGTGAACGCGGTGGGCCAGGGCCTGATCCAGAGTGCAGCCAAACACACAGACACCCAGGCTCTGGAGCATGACCTAGAGACCACCAACCTCCGATGGAACTCCCTCAACAAGAGGGTACGTCTGTCTGTCTGTCTGTCTGTAATGGTATGTCTGTGCTGATGTTTGTGTGTACGCCTGCATGCTCTTGTCTGACTGACCTGTGCATTTTTATGTGTTGCGTTAGTGTGGCGTGCGAGACTGGAAGGATGGGTTTCTGTGGAATCAGGTTTCTGGCTTTGCATGTATGCCTGTCCATGTCAACAGTCATTGTCCCCCTCACTCACTGAATTGTTCCTTGACCAGGTTGCAGAGCGCATTGCCCAGTTGCAGGAAGCCCTGTTGCATTGTGGGAAGTTCCAGGATGCCCTGGAGCCTCTTCTGAGCTGGCTGAGTGACACAGAGGAGCTGGTAGCCAATCAGAAGCCCCCGTCGGCCGAATACAGAGTGGTCAAGGCCCAGATCCAGGAACAGAAGGTGAAGGGGGGAAAGGGATGAGTGGAGAAAGGGATGATGGATGGCGTGAGGGTGGAGAGAGCGATGGAACATATATTTTATTTTAATACTAAGTTTTTTCCCTCTATTATACACAGTCATTATGACGGAGAATGTACTGGCCATTAGAGACATTTGGCTCCCTTATTTGGGTAAAATGAGCTTAATAACAACTTTTATTCATATATTTGCACTTTTATTTATTAATTGATAATAATAGAATTGCCTATTGGTGTTAATCAGTTGTCCTTATTTTCACATAGAGACATTTAACACATGAAAGGGGGAAACACCCACACACCTAATTATCTGAGTCTTTTGGCAGAGGAAAAGCCCAATTTAACAGTCTGCCAGTCTGGTTTTGGCATATAACACACCAATTCACAGAGATGACAGATTACAAAGGTTTTTCCGAGGAACCGGAGAGGCAGAAAACACAATGCCTGCTCTCCCTGTTTCTGATACACTTCCCGTGTTTGTGTGTCGAGGAGCACGGCGGATTCAGCCACTCCACTCAGTCATACGCGTTTACATCCGCCACTGAAAGTAGAGCCTCACTGCGGGGGTCACTAGAGAGGAAACTGGAGATGAGTGGCGTTTACCGGGGGCCCGTTCAACATCACTGAATAGTTATGAATAGGTTCAGAAAGGGAACTACTGCCAAATTGAGCTACTACTCATAGTGAACGTCCTCAAAACACGAGTGGCTTGGTATTTGAGATGCGGTATTGTTGGGGAAACACTGCAAAACATTGCGGTATTGAATGTGAAGTATGTTCTAGCTTATCCTACCAACTGCTTGACGCAGAAGTCCTAGAAGCAGCGACTCTTCTGGTCTGGAATGTACCCCTAACCGTGGCATACATGCAGAACAAACATTATGAGAGTTGGTATTATTTGTGGTGTTGAACAGGACATTTGATCTCATTTTCCAGCTGTTACAAAGACTACTGGACGACCGCAGAGCCACCTTTCAGATGATCCAGGGAGAGGGGGAGAGGATCGCAGCCTCGGCCGAGACACAGGACCGAGACAAGATCCAGAAGCAGCTGGAGAGTCTGGGGGAGAGATGGGGCGAGCTGCTGGAGAAGGCCAGGGCGAGGTAAACGTAGCTTACTGCAATGGACGCGCTACACATCGGGCATTGATACAGCCTGTCCTCCTTCATCATGGACATGCGCCACAGTCAGAGAAGACGTACACACTCAACAGCACATTTTGAAGACTCTTACACACGCGTGGACACACACACCAGCCTACCTGTGCGTTACTGCTACTTCCGTACACAACCCACACATTCCTGACTGTTTCGCATCGGACTGCTTATTAGGATCCACGATGAGACATTGATATACGAAGGCGACCCAAACACACTCTCCCTCCTCCTCTCCCCGCTGCAGGCAGTGCCAGTTGGAGGAGCTGCAGACGCTGGCACTCCAGTTCCACGAGGCGGTGGAGCCTCTCGGAGAGTGGCTGAGTGCCACCGAGAGACGCCTGAGCACCGCCGAGCCCATGGGAACCCAGACTTCCAAGATCACCCAGCAGATTACGAAACACAAGGTAACGTGGATGATGGTGTCACAAGGTAACGTGTCCCTCGCGATACATGGGTTGTGTTTAAGTCCCTGGATTGAAACTAGGAAGAGAAGAGGATGGTACCGGACTGACCAACTGGTTACTGTACAATGAGCGAGAGAAAGGGAACCCCAAGCTCAGCCATTATCTCCTCATTGTTTTTGATATGATTTGATATGATTTCAATATTATATTTCATTGACCCTTTTTTTTGTTCATGATTTTTTCGTTCTTGTAAGTTATCATGCATATTTAGCATTCATGGCCACTCCTCATGATTCATGGCCATTCCTTATGATTCATGGCCAATTCCTTATGATTCATGGCCAATTCCTTATGATTCATGGCCAATTCCTTATGATTATGATTCATGACCAATTCCTTATGATTCATGGCCAATTCCTTATGATTCATGGCCAATTCCTTATGATTCATGGCCAATTCCTTATGATTCATGGCCAATTCCTTATGATTCATGGCCAATTCCTTATGATTATGATTCATGACCAATTCCTTATGATTCATGGCCAATTCCTTATGATTCATGGCCAATTCCTTATGATTCATGGCCAATTCCTTATGATTCATGGCCAATTCCTTATGATTCATGGCCAATTCCTTATGATTCATGGCCAATTCCTTATGATTCATGGCCAATTCCTTATGATTCATGGCCAATTCCTTATGATTTCTCATCTGCATGCTCTCATTTTCTTTTATTGGTTGTTTTTCTTCTGTTCTCCCTCCTCTCTCCTTCACCCCCCCATCACCCTCTCCTCTCTCCTTCACCCCCCCATCACCCTCTCCTCTCCACACACACCACCCCATCACCCTCTCCTCTCTCCTTCACCCCCCCCATCACCCTCTCCCCTCTCACCCTCTCCTCTCTCCTTCACCCCCCCATCACCCTCTCCTCTCCACGCACACCACCCCAGGCCGTCCAAGAGGCCGTCTCCTCTAGAGGAGCCGAGGTCGACCGCCTCCAGGCCCTCGGCCAATCCTTGGCGCCCCTCAGCTGCGCGGCCGACCGCGATTGGCTGGGGGAGCGCGTGGGGGCGGTGCGGCTAGGCCACTCGGAGCTCAGTGATTGGTGCCAACGCAGGGCCGTCATGCTGGAGCAGGCCCTGGCCAATGCCCAGCTGTTTGGGGAGGATGAGGTGGAGGTGCTCAACTGGCTGGCTGAGGTGGGCCAGCGGCTGGGACAGGTGTCGGTGCAGAGCTACCAGCCGGGGGTCCTTACCCAGCAGCACAAGCACACACTGGTACGATACTCTGGTTTGGAGAGGAAGTCGCTATTCATTAACACACAGTGGTAGGGCACTACCGCAGGGAGTATTGGATTGATTAGTACGGTCTAGATATTGAGTCTCTGTAGGGTGTTCATTCTATTTTTTCTCCTCTTCGCCCATCAGTCTCTGAATGAAGAGATAGTGAGCAGGAAGAAGCAGGTTGACCAGGCCATCAAGAACGGACAGGCCCTGCTCAAGCAAACCACAGGTACAGTACAACCTCGAACTCTGGATACTACGGGTTCTCCCTTCCCTGATTCTGGACCAGCTCTCCAGTAGCCCGCTTCTCACCATCTCCATCACCAGCCAAAACAGCCAGGACTGTTCCTGGACCTGTCGTTATAAAGGCACATGATAACCACGGAGCCTGTATTCCACTGACTCTTGGTCTGTTGTTTTACCCCCTTGTAGGTGAGGAGGTTCTGCTGATCCAGGAGAAGCTGGACGGTATCAAGTCTCGCTATGCCGAGATGACGGGCGGGAGCAGCAGAGCCCTTCGCACACTGGAGCAGGCCCTGCAGCTGAGCACGCGATTCGCCAGCGCCCACGACGACCTCAACCACTGGCTGGACAAGGTGGAGGCGGAGCTCAACGTCATGGAGCCCGACGCCACGCCGGCCTATCAGGACCGACAGAAGGTTTTCTTGACAGTTTATTCCACATATATGCTGGGAATTTGGAACATATTCTGTGCAAATAGAATCACAGTCTGCGATATTTCCAGATGTTCAGTGGTCATTTGAATGAATGACATTCCCATTGTTTCTTAAAGAATCCCTTGTTCCATAGCCCAACTGTTGCGTAAGTAGGACTTCTATCTTGATTTGAAGATACTCAATCTCTCTGTGTGTGTGTGTGTGTGTGTGTGTGTGTGTGTGTGTGTGTGTGTGTGTGTGTGTGTGTGTGTGTGTGTGTGTGTGTGTGTGTGTGTGTGTGTCCCAGGAGCTGAAGTGTGTGTCAGCGGAGAAACGTCTGGTTTTGGACACGGTCAACGAGGTGGGCAATGCCCTCTTAGACCTGGTGCCCTGGCGTGCCCGCGAGGGTCTGGACCGCCTAGTGGCGGACGCCAACCAGCGCTACCGAACGGCGGCCGAGACCATCACCCAGCGGGTAAAGCTGGTACAGGCTGCCATCCAGAGGTCACAACAGGTACTGCAATGTGACAAAATCAAGTTTGAAAAGGGGTACACTGGTAGTACTTCACTGAGCACTGGCGGTAGAGTGCATTCAGGGTTCGTATTTACAGTGCATGGTGGTGTTGATAGTTAGCGGTAGGGCTAAATGTAGAATTTAATGATTTGAACAGTTTTTATTTTCATGTCTTTGTTCTCTGGCTCTATGGTGTGTAGAAGTCATTCATGAGGTTTCTGCGCCCGTTGTCAACAAGAGGATGATGCGAATGTTTGTGGCATTTCTCCTCTTTCCCCTCTGTGTAATGCTAACCAGCTAACGCTACTGTGATTGCTGAGTGTGCCGGTGCTAACTGTGTGTATCTCTCTGTGCCTCAGTATGAGGAGGCGGTGGACGCGGAGCTGACCTGGGCTGGGGAGACGGAGAGGAAGCTATCCTCCCTGGGTCCTCTGAGTCTGGAGCCTGACGTCACCGTGGCCCAGCTACAGGTCCAGAGGGCCTTCAATATCGACATCATCCGACACAAAGACACCGTGGACCAGCTACTCCACACCAGGGACGACATCCTGGAGACGTGCAGCGACCAGCAGAGAGACGCTCTGGTGGTGAGGAGAGATGGATGAAGGGGGAGAGGGTTTGGGGAGAGTGAAAGAGGACAGAGAAATGCAGGGAGTTCGAGAGAAGGGTTCCAGGCTTCCAAACAGACCAAGAGGACTTTTGTAACATATAAGCAATGACCAATTCAAGAAAAGTTCATTCACAGAAAATCAAACGACATGGTAGACATTTTATAATGGTATTGTTAAATATTATAAACAAGGAGGGAAATACTGTATTTTTGTGCTTGAAGTAAAACGGAACAACAATAGTACACAAAATAGAAAATATTCCAGTGAGTTTTGCCGAGTTACCAAATGAGAACCGTTCTATACCCCTCTCTCTCCTCAGGAGAAGACTGACTCCCTGTCTGCCCGCTACGAGGCTGTGAGCCAGCAGCACCAGGAGCGATTCTCAGCCCTGGAGCAGGCCCAGGTCCTGGTGGCCCGTTTCTGGGAGACCCAGGAGGACCTGGAGCCCTGGCTGGGGGAGACGGAGACACTTATCGCCCAGCTGCCGCCACCCGCCATCGACACCGAGGCCCTGCGTCTACAACAGGAACAGATGAGGGTGAGGAGAGAGTGATGGGAGGAGAGGGAGTAGTGGGATGGGAGGAGGCTCTAAGTGCTGTATTTGAACCCGTGAAAAGATGTATCATGTCGAGTTAGTTCCTAGCACTTCTACTTTTTATCATTTCCCTTTTCATTTCTCCCTCTCTTTCTCTGTCTGTGTGGTACTCGGACTCTACCACTCGTTCTATCACACTATCCATCACCCTCCTTCCTTATTCGCCACTCTTTCTGACTCTCCTTTCTCCCTCCATCCCTCCCTCCTCCAGCTCCTGAGGGAGTCCATAGCGGAGCACAAGCCCCACATCGACAAGCTGCTGAAGATCGGCCCCCAGCTGGCCGCCCTGAGTCACCAGGAGGGGGCCACGGTGAAGCAGCGCTACA
Organism: Oncorhynchus gorbuscha; assembly: GCF_021184085.1. NCBI lineage: Eukaryota > Metazoa > Chordata > Actinopteri > Salmoniformes > Salmonidae > Oncorhynchus > Oncorhynchus gorbuscha. Next base: position 28,214,049 of record NC_060196.1, read on the forward strand.
GCGACGCCGAGAAACGCTACGTGGCCATCAAGGAGGTCGTCAAGGGTCGAGCCACCACCCTGGATGAGGCTGTGTCTCAGTCTGCGCAGGTATGGTTACGTGAAGTGAATTTGAAATCGGTTTGTAGCTCGAAGGGGTGTCAGGTGTCGAAGCTTGTGTCTGCTGATTGCTGCCCCAATCCAACCGAACTACGGCATCCATATGAGGAAAACAAATGACTTCTTTATATGGATGCCGTAAACCGTGTTGTATCCGTATTTGGAAGTCTTCAGATTTCCTAATCTGGATGCCATACTTACAAGCTAGCTGCTAATGGCATGATGTGGTCATTGTGCACTTCCACTCCTCTTCCACTAGAGGGTGGTGTGATATTAGGCATTGGGTGTAGTGATATTTCTGGGAATGATGCTCAAACTAGGATGGCGTACTGGACTCCTTACTTGGAACTGTGTTTTGGCACTTTATGCTAATTTCCATCAAAGGAATGGAAGAGAACTTATTATTGAGCTCCAAGAAGTGGTGGTAGTAGCAGCAGTAGCAGTAGTCGCTATTTGCTAAACTACACAGCTTCTTGCTACGCTTGTAGTAAAAAACAGATGGTTACATACAACTCACTTTTCCTATTTCTATTTCCATAAGTAATGTTCACATTTTATTTCAATAGTTCTCTTGTCAAATGCTCTCTAACACCTAATTTCATAAATCATGAGCCACCATTGATTATCGCTGAGGGCGAAGCTGATTGTTGCTGCTGTTGATATCGCTTGGCCAGAGTGTGTGCATGTCATTGATCTAACACAATGTGTTGTTTCTCCACCCCCCCCCTTTCCCTAATGGACCATATCATTCACTCCTCCTCTCTATGCATCCCTCTCTCTTTTCATCCCTCCAAAAACCACCAACCTCTCTATTTCCCCCTCTCCTTGCACTCCCCCTTCCTTCCATCCATCCCTCCAAAAACCACCAATCTCTCTATGTCCCCTCTCCCCCTTCCTTCCATCCATCCCTCCAAAAACCACCAACCTTGCACTCCCCTTCCTTCCATCCATCCCTCCAAAAACCACCAACCTCTCTATTTCCCCCTCTCCTTGCACTCCCCCTTCCATCCATCCATCCCTCCAAAAACCACCAACCTCTCTATTTCCCCCTCTCCTTGCACTCCCCCTTCCTTCCATCCATCCCTCCAAAAACCACCAACCTCTCTATTTCCCCCTCTCCTTGCACTCCCCCTTCCTTCCATCCATCCCTCCAAAAACCACCAACCTCTCTATGTCCCCCTCTCCTTGCACTCCCCCTTCCTTCCATCCATCCATCCCTCCAAAAACCACCAACCTCTCTATGTCCCCCTCTCCTTGCACTCCCCCTTCCTTCCATCCATCCATCCCTCCAAAAACCACCAACCTCTCTATTTCCCCCTCTCCTTGCACCCCCCTTCCTTCCATCCATCCATCCCTCCAAAAACCACCAACCTCTCTATTTCCCCCTCTCCTTGCACCCCCCTTCCTTCCATCCATCCATCCCTCCAAAAACCACCAACCTCTCTATGTCCCCCTCTCCTTGCACTCCCCCTTCCTTCCATCCATCCATCCCTCCAAAAACCACCAACCTCTCTATTTCCCCCTCTCCTTGCACTCCCCCTTCCTTCCATCCATCCATCCCTCCAAAAACCACCAACCTCTCTATTTCCCCCTCTCCTTGCACTCCCCTTCCTTCCATCCATCCCTCCAAAAACCACCAACCTCTCTATTTCCCCCTCTCCTTGCACTCCCCCTTCCTTCCATCCATCCCTCCAAAAACCACCAACCTCTCTATGTCCCTCTCTCCTTGCACTCCCCCTTCCTTCCATCCATCCCTCCAAAAACCACCAACCTCTCTATTTCCCCCTCTCCTTGCACTCCCCCTTCCTTCCATCCATCCCTCCAAAAACCACCAACCTCTCTATGTCCCCCTCTCCTTGCACTCCCCCTTCCTTCCATCCATCCCTCCCTCCCTGGTTTGCTCCATCCCTCCATCCCACCCTCTCACTCATTGTGGATGTGCTGTATGTGTTGACCCACCATTTCCTCCATCCGTCGTCACTTCTCACGGCAATCAACCAGCTGGTAGAGGTAAGACCACCGACTGACTGACCACAACGTGACTTCGTAACCATAGTACTGACACACCAAATGGCACAACTTGCAGAAATGTGTTTGTTAGTCATTAGACGTTTTTTCCCTGCGTGAACCTTGTGTCTAGACTTAAACAACCCGCCATAACTCCCAAGTATACTTTGTCCAATGCCTCGCCTCTTTCCCAATTAGTGTGTTTTGATACATTTGGCAATTGGCAACTCTAGGTTTGCCCTTCTTCTCTCTTCCGGTCCACGTTACCCATTTTGACATTGCTCAAATGCAGTTATTAACCAAAAACGTCCATATAAGCTTTATCAACAGCCACTTACATTTACATTTACATTTAAGTCATTTAGCAGACGCTCTTATCCAGAGCGACTTACAAATTGGACTTAGTGTGGCTGTGGCAATGTGTGCTGACTGAAGGTTGGGCACAGTATTCCTAACTAAGTCAACTTCATTCATGTCTAGTAAGTAGATCTACAGTGCTCCCACATCTCATGCCTCTCCAAGTATCCAAAATTGCATGGTATTTTTTTGGTGAGATCTCTGCATTTTCAAAATGTCACCGCTCCCCTCCGTATGCATTGAAATGTATGTATTATAATAAGAAAAAATCCTTAGTCTCTGCATGGTCAATCCTCTGCAGTGGCCGTACAGTATTTACTGCCATACAACCTCTGCAGAAGTCTGGGCATTCAGACTTGTTGAGCTTCGCAGAGCTGTTGTGAAGGAAGTTGTCAAGGAAGTGAGTTTGTGTTTATAGAAGACCTCCCGCCCCCACCTACCGTCAACCAATCAGGTCAATGCGGCACTTAACGGGAGCCCTTTGCATTGTTAGAAATACTGTGAGGCACACAGCATCGCCGTACGGAGCTCGATTTGGCCTCCGGAGGCTCCGCGATGGCATCACACCCTCCATACGGAGCCTCTGGATGGCGTTGCCAGATCAAGCCGAAATCCTCGATTAGCCACGCTACCTACCTCCTTTCTTAAACCTTGACCCTCTCTCTTCTCCTCCCAGTTCCACGACAAGATGGATCCCCTGCTGGAGACCCTGGAAGGGGCCGTGCAGCGCCTCCGATCCCCTCCTCCCGTGGCAGCGGAGGCTGATAAGATCCGGGAGCAGCTGGCCGACCACAAGGCAACAGGGCTGGAGCTGGACAAACTGCTGCCCTCCTTCTCGGCCCTGTGTGCCCGCGGCGAGGAGCTCATCAGTAGAGCAGCCCGCGACGACCCTGCCGCTCAGGGTGGGTGCCTGAAAATGCACAAAGAGAGAGACCTTACGTGTACTGTGTGCACACCAACATCACATACGTCACACACACTCATACGCAATGACTCATACACAAGAGACTGTTACTCATAAGAGCGGCAGGTACCGTGGACTTGAAGAGCATTGGGCCTGTAACCGAAAGGCCGCTGGTTCAAAACCCAAAGCCGATTAGCTGAAAATCTGTCGTTTTGCCCTTGAGCAAGGCACTTAGCCCTAATTGCTCCTGTAAGTCACTCTGGATAAGAGCGTCTGCTAAATGACTCCAATAAAAGGAGAGTGACCAAAACAATGCATGCTCACATCGACACAGTACTACAATGATCCCACTGACAAACCTGATTGGTCTCATCAATTTAAAAAAAAAAAAATTTTATGAAAAAACCACAGAAGCCCAGAAACACAAAGGCGCAGATTCACAAACGCGTGACCTTTTTGATCACTCCCAGTACACATGGTGACATGGCACAAATGGCGACTGCGCCTCAAAGCCCTCCACCTTTGACACGCCCCGTCCGCATCCATTTCTCAGCACACCTCTTCATAACTATGAATGAGTGCTCTGTGCAGTGGTAGTGGGAGGGTAGCCCACTGACTGGCTGTAAAATACCATTTTTTGAGAGCTAGTCTCTAGATGGCCATGCTAGAAGGGACAAAAGCAGCAATAACATCAGAAATGATAAAGCTATTTGTCGTAATGGTATGGTTCGGTTCAGGGCTACAATAATGAATAATAACTCGTCTTCGTATCATTCTTCCGTCCATCTCCACATAGCTAATCGCATATAGTGACAACTCTGTCCTTTCGAGCGTGGAAAAATAACACCACGCTTCCCGATTCATCTCTCCCACCGCCCTCTTTCCCCCTCCCAGCCGTGCGTTCCCGTCTGCTGCGCCTTCGCTCCCTGTGGGATGAGATCCGGCAGAGGGCTGAGGAACGGGAGGGGAAGCTGACGGACGTCTTGGACCTGGCTGGGAAGTTCTGGGCCGACATGGCGGCGCTATTGAGCACGCTCCGTGACTCGCAGGACATCGTCAGGGAGCTGGAGGATCCCGGGGTGGACCCCTCGCTCATCAAACAGCAGATAGAGGCTGCAGAGGTATGTGTGGACAGGGGATGGAGGGTTACTGAGAGAGAGGAGGGTAGAGGTATGTGTGGACAGGGGATGGAGGGTTACTGAGAGAGAGGAGGGTAGAGGTATGTGTGGACAGGGGGATGGAGGGTTACTGAGAGAGAGGAGGGTAGAGGTATGTGTGGACAGGGGATGGAGGGTTACTGAGAGAGAGGAGGGTAGAGGTATGTGTGGACAGGGGATGGAGGGTTACTGAGAGAGAGGAGGGTAGAGGTACGTGTGGACAGGGGATGGAGGGTTACTGAGAGAGAGGGTAGAGGTATGTGTGGAGAGGGGGATGGAGGGTTACTGAGAGAGAGGAGGGTAGAGGTATGTGTGGAGAGGGGATGGAGGGTTACTGAGAGAGAGGAGGGTAGAGGTATGTGTGGACATGGGGATGGAGGGTTACTGAGAGAGAGGAGGGTAGAGGTACGTGTGGAGAGGGGGATGGAGGATTACTGAGAGAGAGGGTAGAGGTATGTGTGGAGAGGGGGTTGGAGGGTTACTGAGAGAGAGGAGGGTAGGGGTATGTGTGGAGAGGGGTTGGAGGGTTACTGAGAGAGAGGAGGGTAGAGGTATGTGTGGAGAGGGGGATGGAGGGTTACTGAGAGAGAGGAGGGTAGAGGTATGTGTGGACAGGGGGATGGAGGGTTACTGAGAGAGAGGAGGGTAGAGGTATGTGTGGACAGGGGATGGAGGGTTACTGAGATAGAGGAGGGTAGAGGTATGTGTGGACAGGGGATGGAGGGTTACTGAGAGAGAGGAGGGTAGAGGTATGTGTGGACAGGGGATGGAGGGTTACTAAGAGAGAGGAGGGTAGAGGTATGTGTGGAGAGGGGGATGGAGGGTTACTGAGAGAGAGGAGGGTAGAGGTACGTGTGGAGAGGGGGATGGAGGGTTACTGAGAGAGAGGAGGGTAGAGGTACGTGTGGAGAGGGGGATGGAGGGTTACTGAGAGAGAGGAGGGTAGAGGTATGTGTGGACAGGGGATGGAGGGTTACTGAGAGAGAGGAGGGTAGAGGTACGTGTGGAGAGGGGGATGGAGGGTTACTGAGAGAGAGGAGGGTAGAGGTACGTGTGGAGAGGGGGATGGAGGGTTACTGAGAGAGAGGAGGGTAGAGGTACGTGTGGAGAGGGGGATGGAGGGTTACTGAGAGAGAGGAGGGTAGAGGTACGTGTGGAGAGGGGGATGGAGGGTTACTGAGAGAGAGGAGGGTAGAAGTATGTGTGGACATGGGGATGGAGGGTTACTGAGAGAGAGGAGGGTAGAGGTACGTGTGGAGAGGGGGATGGAGGGTTACTGAGAGAGAGGAGGGTAGAGGTACGTGTGGAGAGGGGGATGGAGGGTTACTGAGAGAGAGGAGGGTAGAGGTATGTGTGGACAGGGGATGGAGGGTTACTGAGAGAGAGGAGGGTAGAGGTATGTGTGGAGAGGGGGTTGGAGGGTTACTGAGAGAGAGGAGGGTAGAGGTATGTGTGGACAGGGGATGGAGGGTTACTGAGAGGAGGAAGGGGATAATGGTTATAGAAAGACTGGGAAGAAAAAGATACGGAGGCATAGAGCATGTTTGTAGCAACAATATTACATTCGCCAAGTATTCAGACCCCTCGACTTTTTCTACATTTCTTACTTTACAGCCTTATTCTAAAATGGATTAAATACACATTTTTCATCAACAATCTTCACACAATACTCCACAATGACAAAACAAAAACAGGTTTTTAGACATTTTTGCAAGTATTCAGACCCTTTGCTATGAGACTCGAAATGTAGCTATTTCCATTGATCATCCTTGAGATGTTTCAACAACTTGATTGGAGTCCACCTGTGGTAAATTTAATTGATTGGACGTGATTTGGAAAGGCTCACACCTGTCTATATAAGGTCCCAGAGTTGACAGTGTATGTCAGAGCAAAAACCAAGCCATGAGGTCGAAGGGAATTGTCCGTAGAGCTCCGAGACAGGATTGTGTCGAGGCACAGACCTGGGGAAGGGTAAGATACCATTTCTGCAGCACTGAAGGTCCGTAAGAACACAGTGACCTCCATCATTCTTAAATGGAAGAGCTGGCCGCCCAGCCAAACTGAGCAATCGGAGAAGGGCCTTGGTCAGGGAGGTGACCAAGAAACCTGATGGTCGCAGAGTTCCTCAGTGGAGATGGGAGAACCTTCCAGACGGACAACCATCTATGCAGCACTCCACTAATCAGGCTTTTATGGTAGAGTGGCCAGACGGAAGCCACTCTTCAGTAAAAGGCACATGACAGCCCGCTTGGAGTTTGCCAAAAGGCACCCAAAGACTCTGAAACCATGAGAAACAAGATTCTCTGGTGTGATGAAACCAAGATTGAACTCTTTGGCCTGAATGCCAAGCAACACGTCTGGGTTAAACCTGGCACCATCCCTACGGTGAAGCATGGTGGTGGCAGCATCATGCTGCGGGGATGTTTTTCAGTGGCAGGAACTGGGTGACAGGTGACAGGATTGAGCAGAGGAGAATGGGAGAAACTCCCCAAATACAGGTGTGCCGAGCTTGTAGCGTCATCGCTGCCAAAGGTGCTTCAACGAAGTACTGAGTAAAGGGTCTGAATACTTATGTAAATGTGATATTTCACTTTTTATTTTGAAAGCATTTGCATAATGTTCTGAAAACCCTGTTTTATGCTTTGTCATTATGGGGTATTTTGTGTAGATTGGTGAGGGGGAAAATAATGAAATCAATTTTCGAATGCTTCAATGTGGCGAAAGTCAAGGCGTCCGAATGCTTTCCAAAAGCACTGTACAAGGAAAGCATAGCAAGATATTCAGACGCTCAAATGTGGAGGAATAAAGGATGTTGAGGTAGAAATATGGGAGAAAACAGCACCGTGGGGGTGGGGGGGGTAAGACAAAGAGATTATATTAAGGAGTAGTGAAGATGGAGGAGACGTAAAGGAATGGTGCCAGCATGTTAGTAGCTATGTATTTACTGTAGCAGTGGTGTAAAGTAACCAAGTAAAAAATACTTTGAAGTACTACTAATGTATCTGTACTTTACTTTAGGATTTATATTTCAGACAACTTTTACTCCGCTACATTCCTAAAGAAAATATATACTTTTTTACAATTGATGCTTCTGCTATTCTCCCATACTGTACATTTCCTCTGACACCCAATAGAAAAGTACTCTTACGAATGCTTAGCAGAACAGGAAAATGGTCCAATACACACACTTATCAAGAGAACACATGGTCATTCCTACTGCCTCTGATCTGGTGGACTCACTAAACACAAATGCTTCGTTTGTAAATGATGTCTGAGTGTTGGAATGTGCCCCAGGCTATCCGTAAATAAATACCAAATAATTATAATCGTGCTGTCTGGTTTGCTTAATATAAGGAATTTGAAAGGATTTATAGAAATTACTTTTGGAACTTAAGTATATTTTTGTATTGTCTTTTACTTTTGATACTTAAACCCTTACATTTGGTGGAGATTGGCTTATAAGGATAGGGCCACATTTGAATGTTTCTAACAGAATAATCCTATGAATGACCATGGGGAAATGATCATACCCAAGGTGAGGACACAACAGTTCACCTGACACAAGACTGAATCCCAACATTACACTAGATTATTTTACTGCACACTAGAACTTATCTGTGCTTTTCGCAGGATTTGTCAAAAAACTAAATGTGAAAACCACTCTGGATACGTTCCGTAACACAATAAGAATATTCATCGAAATTCTGGAGTAGTTTCAAGATGAGAATATACAATTTACAAGGGTTTGAGTGAGAGGTCTAACTGGGTTGAGTTGGAATTTCAATGCACTTTTATGACTCAAGGAAAGAGCCTTCAACTCGCTGTGCCATTTGAGGATCTGAAGCAAGCACACTTGTGGTTTTTTTTGTTTGGAACACACCCCTGCGTCCCCAACATCACAGAAATACTGTTTATGACATCCAAAAACATTCAATAAAAGAAATCACAATCTGGGTCAGGTGGGTATCATTTGAAAGCTTATTCTATTGCCAACATTGTTAGCTAAGTTAAAATATGCTTTCAAAAGGCACGTCAGACAGACCGATTCTAATTGTGGTGTACATAGTGACAAAACAGACTCATTCTGTCCAGGACAACCCAGGCTATAACCCGCGTCATCATTGTAACTGTGCCTCAAACACAAGCACGTTGATACTGTAAATGACATGGGTTTTCACATATGGAAATGTGAAGTGCCCTCTTGGACCCGTGGGTGTGCGGTTTGCTTGGGTTTATTTGGATCCCCATGAGCTTTTGCTGAAGCGTCAGCTACTCTTCCAGCTACTCTTCCAGCTACTCTTCCAGCTACTCTTCCTGGGGACGTGAATATGACGTCAACGTGGCATTTAATATAACGTCTCGTCTTTCAGAGCGCGTCCCCTCCATTTACAGCCGTTCCCTCGCTCCGACAACAACTAATGTGCAAAAGTAGCCCAATCGGGCCCCCCGGGTGGTGCAGTGTTTAAGGGTACTGTACTGCAGCGCCAGCTGTACCACCAGAGACTCTGGGTTCGCGCCCAGGCTCTGTCGTAACCGGCCGCGACCGGGAGTTCCGTGGGGCGACACACAACTGGCTTAGCGTCGCCCGGGTTAGGGAGGGCTTGGCTGGTAGGGAAATCCTTGTCTCATCGCGCACCAGCGACTCCTGTGGCGGACCGGGCGCAGTGCGCGCTAACCAAGGTTGCCAGGTGAAGGGTGTTTCCTCCGACACATTGGTGCGGCTGGCTTCCGGGTTGGATGGTGCTGTGTTAAGAAGCAGTGCGGCTTGGTTGGGTTGTGTTTCGGAGGACGCATGACTTTCAACCTTCGTCTCTCCCGAGCCCGTACGGGAGTTGTAGCGATGAGACAAGATAGTAGTTACTACAACAATTGGATACCACGAAATTGGGGAGAAAAAGGGGTCAAATTCACACAAAAAAAAACTTTTAAAAAGTAGCCCAATCAGAGGGAGGGATCCGGGGCATCTTCTTGTCGTCTAGAACGGCTCCGGTCAAAACCCACAGAGCTGTGAAGCGGAGAACGTCATGTATAGTAGGAGGTGGTTGGCCTCATCCCCGGGACTGGACTCCAGCAGCTCGGCCCCCGGCGCGTTCACCGTCTCCACCGTGGACCGATGGGACACTTCTCCAATGCAATAATTGATGTGAAGCAAGCATTCTGGCACAAAATGGCTGCCATGCATAATCTATAAGGGAAAGTAACAGAAGTGAGGCTGATATGGAGGGGGGATTGAGGAACGATGAGCGAGGTTGAGGTAGACTAATGCAGCCACTGCATTTCAATTTAGGCGCTTATAAATGACCGTCTGTCTTTTTCAACCTGTACACTGACTGACAGGAGCTGTGGGTGGAAAGGGCTATGTATATTTAAAACCAAAACCAAATACCTTGACTCAAGTAGTATTTTACTGGGCAGCTTCCTCTTTTGAATCATTTTCTATTTGTACTTTTACTCAAGTATGACAAGTGGGTACTTTTTCCACCGCTGTACTGCAGTTATTAGCTCAGAGGTAGGAAGGGGAGAGAATATGCAGAGGTAGTTACTGATGAGTGGAATGACTGTTGTGTTATCTGACCTGTCCAACTATGCCCTCTCTGTGTGTCTGTCGCTCTCTCACCAGGCCATCAAGGCCGAGACAGACGGGCTGAGGGAGGAGCTGGAGTTTGTACGAACCCTTGGGGCTGACCTCATCTTCGCCTGCGGAGAAACAGAGAAGCCTGAGGTCAAGAAGACCATCGACGAGGTGAGAGGAGTACAGGATAGCAACCAACTTCAAGAACGTAATCATTAATGGACTCGGTGCATGATATTTTCTGTCTACATTTTCTGTTGGTCTTTTTATTGCAATACAGTGTGTGTTTTCTCTTTCCTCTCTTCTCTCTATCCGTTTCTCAGATGAATGCCGCCTGGGAAGGCCTGAACCGGACGTGGCGAGAGAGGATGGAGAGGTTGGAGGAGGCCATGACGGCTTCTGTGCAGTACCAGGATGCATTGCAGGTCAGTGTCCCCGAATGCATCGCTGTTTCAGCTCAGTATGTCAGATAATTAAATAATCTGGTATTTATTGCACACTTGTTCTTTATGAAAGTAGATGCTTAGTGGAAATGTAAATCTGTCATGAAGTAGGGGAAGTGTCAGGACCTCGATCGTCATTATAGTTTGTAGAAGTTAGATTGACGTGGTGTGTGTGTGTGTGTGTGTGTGTGTGTGTGTGTGTGTGTGTGTGTGTGTGTGTGTGTGTGTGTGTGTGTGTGTGTGTGTGTGTGTTGCAGAGCATGTTTGACTACCTGGACAACGCAGTGATCAAGCTGTGTGACATGTCCACTGTGGGCACTGATCTGGGAACTGTCAAACAGCAGATCGAAGAGCTCAAGGTTTGAATCATAATCTATTGTTTTGTCATGTAGCTTTGATATAGATGGTGTACTTAAAATATTCCAGTATGTTTTTATCATCCTACAAATATTTATAATATGTATTGTTCTTAAAAACGGTTTTGACGACAAGATAACATTATCGGTAAGTCAAAAATACGCTCTTGGTTTTACGTGAACTATCACTTTAATGATAAGCAAACAGCTAATGCAGGCCTGACTCCTCCTGTGAGCAGCACTACAAGGTGGAGGTGTACCAGCAGCAGATAGACATGGAGAAGCTGTGCCACCAGGGGGAGCTGTTGCTCAAGAAGGTCTCGGACCAGACGGACAGAGACATGATCCAGGAGCCCCTGACGGAGCTCCGACACCTCTGGGACAACCTGGGGGACAAGATCACTCACAGACAGGTACACAAACTATGCATTGACTCGTTGCGTCCAGTGGCTCCCTAACTATTGTACATGAGGGGAAGTAGCTACAGTAGCTCTGCTGCCCTCTCTAAAATAATGTCTTCAGTCCTCTGGAACTCAAACTCATATTCAAATTAATTGGCGCTCAGATATGTACAATAGATTACAGATTGCAATGCGATTCAACGTGACATGATTAATGAAGAAGCGCTGTTTTCCCCGTGCTGTTTCCTACAGCATAAGTTGGAGGGTGCGCTCCTGGCACTCGGTCAGTTCCAGCATGCCTTGTCTGAGCTGCAGTCCTGGCTGAGTCACACCCACGCCACCCTGGACACACAGAGACCCGTCAACTCTGACCCCAAGGCCATCGAGATAGAACTGGCAAAGCACCACGTACGTCTACCCCTCTACAGCTTTCCCTTCCACACTCTTACCCAACACTCCTCTTCTTCTTTCCCCTCCACACTCTTACCCAACACTCCTCTTCTTCTTTCATTTCCGGACTCTTAACGGCCAGTTTCACGAGACCCATATGAAGCCAATCCTGGACTAAAAAGCACTTTCAATGGAGATTCTCCATCAGGAAAACGGCTTTATTAGTCTACCTCGACCTCTATCATCGCTCCTCAATCTCCCCTCCATATCAGCCTCACTTCTGTTATTTTCCCTTATAGATTATGCATGGCAGCCATTTTGTGCCAGAATGCTTGCTTCACATTAATTATTGCATTGGAGAAGTGTAACCAACGCTCCCTCCCTCGCTCTCTTTCAGGTGCTGAGGAACGACGTGCTGTCCCATCGGTCCACGGTGGAAACGGTGAACGCGGCGGGGGCCGAGCTGCTGGAGTCCAGTCCCGGGGACGAGGCCAACCACCTCCGCGGCCAGCTGGACCACCTCAACCGCGGCTGGGAGAACCTGCTACTCAAGACCCAGGACCGACAGAAACTACTGGAGGCCGCACTGCACCAGGTAGGAAGGATGCAGGAGGAGTGGGCTGGGACGAGTTTTACAGTACGAGTAATGTTTGAACTGAACTGAACTAAGCGAAAAGAAAGAATGAAACCATTTCTATCCATTTTGTCTCAACCTTCCCTGTAATTATATTTATATATTACGGGTTTCCAACTTGTACAAATAAGATTATCAGGTTATCTCCCTAGAAAAATGTGTTCTTTCCCAGTTAAGGAACCGTTTAAATACTGTACTTAATCTTAGTAGAGCTAAAAACCACGGGGCAAGTGAATGAACGACACAGTAGCACTGCCATTTAACGCACAATCATGACTTCCTCTCTTGTTCCCGCTCTCCTCTTCCCCTCCTTGTCCCTCGTTCCCCAGGCGGAGGGTTTCCATGGTGAGCTGGAGGAGTTCCTGCAGTGGCTGAGGAGGACAGAGAGCCAGCTGTCTGCAGCCAAACCCACAGGTGGCCTGCCTGAGACGGCCCGGGAGCAGCTGCAGCAGCACCTGGTAATACTGGGGATACATTTTAATGATACTGCAGCCTGCCAATTCATGCACTAGATGTGATGGAGAAAACACGTGCTAATGGGGATACACGTTATTACACTGCACCCTGGCCACGCATACACTAGATATGATGTACAACACTCATTCCACTGTACAATCTACGATCTAATCTGTATGTACATTGTTTTTAACCACGTGTAATGGGTGTGTTGGGTTAAGTATTCTGCACGTCTATGTAACACCGGTTGTTATTGGGCGGATCCTCAAAGTATCAAATTCCTTTGGAAACATCTGTGTGTCTTTCTCTATAGGAGCTCCAGACGCAGTTGGCCCAGCGCGCTGAGCAGTACAACCGGCTGCTGGACGCGGGAGAGTCCATGTTGCTTTCCCGCGGGGGGGAGGAGGGTGGCCCCGGAGCTGGTACGACCCAGACTCAACAGAACTTGGCCCTGCTGCAGAACAAGTGGGCCAGCCTGAACACCAAGATGGACGACCGCACGGTGAGAGAGGAACCGTCCGCTTAGATACGTGAAGAGCTATGAGGACGAGTTCCTTCTAATACTGATTTAAAAACCCTGAACAAGGCCAAAAGTCGAAACACCGCGGTTTTTACTTGTAGCCATAAAAGAACCTTTTTATATATTTCCATTTTTCTCCGGAAGTTGCGGAATCTTCTCTCGAAGAGCTCCTTCAGAAAATGTCATTGTTGCGAAGCTTAGAGCGAATTTTTGGCTAATTTGAGAAACGAGCACCTAACGCAAAGTTGTGAATGTTTCATTTGTATATATGTACATTTGAAGTGCTGCACTCGTGTTTTTACTGGGTAGGTTTTAGACTCAAACCAATACAATATACATTTACATTTTCACAGCTCGACTATAGAAAACACTGTTTTACATAGGAGCTGTATCTACAGTATATGTTACCATCAAACCTTTCATTGACTATTTCGCCCCCCCCCCCCCCCCCCCCCCCCCCCCCCTAGGCGAAGCTGGACGAGGCGGTGTCGCTGGCCACAGGGTTCCAGTCCTCCCTCCAGGACACCATCAACTGGCTGACCCAGGCAGAGCAGACCCTCAACATGGCCCAGCCCCCCCTCCCTCATCCTGGACACTGTCCTCTTTCAGATAGAGGAACACAAGGTGGGCAGTTTAGGCACTGTGGAAGTGTAGAGATCCTATGTTATGCGTGATTGACATTCATTTCTATGGTAGGTGGGGTTATATCGGTGAGTAGTTTACCATGGAATAGAATGGTATATACTTGACTGTATTTTACATAAATATAAATGTAAGTTGACTTATCATATTCATCAGACATTTTGCAGACTTGATATATTTCCCTTCCTTTATGTTGGTATGTGGTGATCTGCATGTACAGCTGAAGTCATGTCACCCAGAACCAAATCAGCTAATCAATTTCATGTCACGAGGGACGAATTCAACTGTAACACGCTCTCGGCCTCTCTCCGTTCCCCCCCAGGTGTTTGTGAATGAGGTGAACACCCACAGGGAGCAGGTGCTGGCCCTGGAGAAGGCCGGGTCTCAGCTGCGTTTCGCCAGTATAAAGCAGGATGTGGTTCTGATCAAGAACCTGCTGCTGAGTGTACAGGCCCGCTGGGACAAGCTGGTGCAGAGGTCCCTGGACCGTGGCAGACACCTCGACGAGGCCCGCAAGAGGGCCAAGCAGGTACTGACCCCAGGGTGGTCGTTTTTACGGCATTCACCCTAACCAGTATGCATCACCTGAATGGATTATATATGGCAGCCATTTTGTCCCAGAATGCACACATCCGTTAGAGATGATCAACCAGTTTCTCTTGACCTCCCTCTAGTTCCATGAGGCGTGGAGGAAACTGTCTGACTGGCTGGAGGAGGCTGAGAGCCGGCTCGACTCAGAGCTGGAGATCTCCAACGAACCAGACAAGATCAGAGTACAACTGACCAAACACAAGGTGCAGTAGGAGTCTCAATTTGAAGCTCACTGCGTGGGTCTTGCATGGAAATAATCGGGATCTGAGTGATACTCACACACAACATATGATGAGGCTGCCTAATCTAGATCCTCTTACCTGTACGACATGGTATCCTTAACTAAATACCCCTCTCTCTCCTCCCGGCCGAAGGAGTTTCAGAAGGCTCTGGGCTCCAAGCAGCCGGTGTATGACACCACAGTGAGGTCTGGTAAGGCCATGAGGGACAAGGCCACGCTGCCCGAAGACACCCAGAAACTAGACCACCTACTGGGGGAGGTCAGGGACAAGTGGGACACCGTTTGTGGGAAGAGTGTGGAGAGGTGAGGGGAAAACTCCACGCCTAATGCTTTATTACAATGACTATATGGGACTGTTCTCCAACTCCAGTCCTGGAGACTGACTGCAGGTTTCTGTTCCAGTCCAGCACTAAGTAACGCACCCGATTCAGCTAATTCTGGTCCTGATTGAACCCCACGATTATTGACTGATTATTTGAAACAAGCGTGGTGAAGCAGGTCTGGAACAAAACCTTGCAAACCCAGTAGCTCTCCAGGCCGCTGCCAAAATAGAATACTGGATAATAAAGGCAAAGTTCGTATAATGACAGCTACATTTTCCTTCTCTCGTCTCTCATCCAGGCAACACAAGCTGGAGGAGGCCCTGCTGTTCTCAGGTCAGTTTGCTGAGGCCCTGCAGGCCCTGGTGGACTGGCTGTACCGTGTAGAACCCCAGTTGGCTGAAGACCTGCCAGTCCATGGAGACCTGGACCTGGTCTCCAACCTCATGGACTCACACAAGGTATTCAGTTATGTAACAGTAAATGTTAGACCATCGGTTACGTAAAAAATCCACAAAAAAAGTCCTATGCTTACATTGGCCCAGCGCCTCATTGCCCATTTTTAAATGTGAATTCTTATTTATCGAACATGGGGGGAGAAAATGTTTTTGACCCAGTGCTCTATGTTAAGGTGAACACTATTTCCATGTTGTTTGACCTCTGTTTGGTTTTGTCTCCTCAGGCCTTCCAGAAGGAGTTGGGGAAGAGGACCACTAGTGTCCACGCCCTGAAGCGCTCAGCCAGAGAACTGATGGAGACGGGCCGCGACGACACCGCCTGGGTCAAAGTTCAACTGCAAGAGCTCAGCAACCGCTGGGACACAGTCTGTGCCCTGTCCGTCACCAAGCAGACCCGTCTCCAGCAGGCCCTCAAACAGGTCAGTTGGGAAGAAGAAGCCAAGGGGTTGTGCCATTTCTCTTTTTTTATGTAGTAATACAATACTTACAAGTTATAAGACTTAGAATTTTATGATCATTTAATGTAAAGATACCGATCATTTCAGTCCATCGTCTTTTCTTTCTTTAATGCGATCTGTGGAAGCGCAGTATAGCGCATAATAACTTAAACTGGACTGTGAAAGCGCAATAAAACGGAAAACCTTTTTTCTCTATCCTTCTAATGATCCCTCCCTCTGTCATCCCTCTCTCTCAGGCGGAGGAGTTCCGCACGGCGGTGCGGCTGCTGCTGGAGTGGCTGTCGGAGGCGGAGCAGACGCTGCGTTTCCGTGGCGTGCTGCCCGAGGAGGCGGAGACTCTGCAGGCGCTGCTCCACACCCACCGGAACTTCATGGCCACGGTCGAGGAGAAGAGGACAGACGTGAACCGGGCAGCGGGCCAGGGCGAGGCCATCCTCACCGCGTGCCAGGCCGACTGCATCACCACCATCAAACACTGGATAACCATTATCCGCGCCCGCTTCGAAGAGGTAGGTTGGCTGGAGAGGGTAACGGGAGAGGGATGTATAGAGAGATAATGGGGGGTAAAGATTTTTTAAAGCACAGTTGGGCCATTTCAAGTGTTTCACCCATTAATTGGTGCATTTTGCTTCTATAGGTCCTCACATGGGCCAAACAGCACGAGCAGCGTCTGGAGACGGCTCTGACAGAGCTACTCAACAACGCCACGCTGTTGGAGGAGCTGTTGTCATGGCTGCAGTGGGCAGAGACCACCCTAGTCCAGCGTGACGGAGAGACCCTTCCACAGGACATCCCTCAGCTCAAAACACTCATCACAGAACACCAGGTGAGAGGAGTCTACTTTTCTCAAACCCTCATTGGCTAAGTCACTATTCTAATTTTTTTTCACTCTTTCCGATTGGCTGTGTCTAATGCCAATCCATTGTTCCCAGGTGTTTATGGAGGAGATGACCCGGAAGCAGCCTGACGTGGACAAAGTGACCAAGACTTACAAGAGGAAACCAGCAGAGCCCCCTAGCAGCCTAGCTGAGAGGAGAGGAGCTCGTACGTTACCTTATTTTACCTCACAGAGATGCATTTATAATATGTTACATTGACTGCATATGTACCTAGAAATACATAAGCAAAGATACAGTGGGTGCCTATTCCCCCAAAACATTCACAGTCCATCCTTGACTGACTTCACTGAAGGAGAAAAACAGTAAAAGTCGGCGAAATATGATCGAACGTTCCATCATCAACATTCAAACCCATATAATGCGGATTAACCGTGACACCTCTCCCTACAGGTAAAAACCAGCAGCAACAACAGCATCAACAGGCGGCGATGCAGGTCCCTGGGGGCAACCCCCGTCTGACCCAGCTCTGCTCAAGGTGGCAGCAGGTGTGGCTGCTTGCCCTCGACCGCCAGCGGAAGCTCAACGACGCCCTCGACAGGCTTGAAGAGGTACTGTATTGTAACAAAGTGGTCTCTCCTATTAGTGCAGTAGAGGGCTTGTAGACCCAGGTTTGAGACCTGCATCACTGGCACGTTTGCTACATTGGTTTCAAAAGTGGGATGTCTGTACATTTGCAGGGTGTTTTTGTTTTTTTTGCAGGATATTGCTCTTCCTCATTTGTCTTACATTTATGTTCATTGTCTTTGTCCCCAGCTGAAAGAGTTTGCCAGCTTTGACTTTGACGTGTGGAGGAAGAAGTACATGCGCTGGATGAACCACAAGAAGTCGCGCGTCATGGACTTCTTCAGACGCATCGACAAGGACCAGGACGGAAAGATCACTCGCCAGGAGTTCATCGACGGCATCCTGGCCTCAAGTATGTTCTTCAGAGCTGGTTACACATTGTTAGCTCTGTTCTTTGCTCATAGCCTGCTCCAACTTAAATGCTAGTCAAGGCCTATATCTTGGTCATAAGTCCTATGTCGTTCTGATAAGTCCTATCTCTTGGTGATTAGTCCTATATCTTGGTCACACAAAAGTCCTATATCGTGGTGATATGTCCTATATCTTGGTCATACGTAAGTTCTATATCTTTGTGATTAGTCCTATATCTTGGTCACACAGAAAGTCCTATATCTTGGGGATTAGTCCTATATCTTGGTCATACAGAAAGTCCTATATCCTGGTGATTAGTCCTATATCTTGGTCATACAGAAAGTCCTATATCTTGGGGATTAGTCCTATATCTTGGTCATACAGTAAGTCCTATATCTTGGGGATTAGTCCTATATCTTGGTCATACAGAAAGTCCTATATCCTGGTGATTAGTCCTATATCTTGGTCATACAGAAAGTCCTATATCCTGGTGATTAGTCCTATATCTTGGTCATCCTACTTGGTAAGTCCTATATCTTGGGGATTAGTCCTATATCTTGGTCATACAGTAAGTCCTATATCTTGGGGATTAGTCCTATATCTTGGTCATACAGAAAGTCCTATATCCTGGTGATTAGTCCTATATCTTGGTCATACAGTAAGTCCTATATCTTGGGGATTAGTCCTATATCTTGGTCATACAGTAAGTCCTATATCTTGGGGATTAGTCCGATATCTTGGTCATACAGAAAGTCCCATATCCTGGTGATTAGTCCGATATCTTGGTCATACAGAAAGTCCTATATCCTGGTGATTAGTCCTATATCTTGGTCATACAGAAAGTCCTATATCTTGGTCATACAGAAAGTCCTATATCCTGGTGATTAGTCCTATATCTTGGTCATACAGAAAGTCCTATATCTTGGTCATACAGAAAGTCCTATATCCTGGTGATTAGTCCTATATCTTGGTCATACAGAAAGTCCTATATCTTGGTCATACAGAAAGTCCTATATCCTGGTGATTAGTCCTATATCTTTTCCTGACTGTTGGTTGTGTTGTGCAGAGTTCCCCACCAGCAGGTTGGAGATGACGGCGGTGGCAGACATCTTTGATCAGGACGGAGACGGTTACATCGACTACTACGAGTTTGTGGCGGCGCTGCACCCCAACAAGGACGCCTACCGGCCAACCACCGACGCTGACAAAATAGAAGACGAGGTGAGGAAGACACACACACACACACACAGATATACCCACCTATCATAAACCACACACACAAACACTTATTCTGAATTACAAAGCTGGACCTTTGACTTGCCGAGTCCAATAGCTCATGAATTGGAGGTTAATGGCGCTAGCTTCGTGACTTTCCCCCTCTCTCTTTTCTCACTCTGTGCAGGTGACCAGACAGGTGGCACAGTGTAAATGTGCCAAGCGGTTCCAGGTGGAGCAGATAGGAGAGAACAAGTACAGAGTAAGTCCTCCTCAGCCAGTGACTGTGTACACTTATCAACAGTTAATAAACACATGATTATATATTCTGTCTGCGTACTATGACTTAGTATTAGGTATGAGATATTGTATTTTTAAATACAGATGGGCCAGAGCAATTACAAGGTGAGTTACACCTGAGTCTACAGTGCTGTGGACGTAAACAACAATAATCTTAAAAGCTTTTTTTTTGCTTGGACAGCTTCTACTTAGCTAAATACAGTTTTCAGATCCTACTTGACGGAGTGAGTCTTGGTAATGTTAAGAATAATGTGCATTTTTTTATTTAAAGTTTGCAGTCATGGTGGGTCTAGGGCTGAATCTAAAATGGCACCCTATTCCCTATATAGTGCACATCTTTTGACCATAGTGCACTACCTTTTGAACAGGGCCCTGGACAAAAGTAGAGCTCTATATAGAAGAGAATAGGTTGTCATTTCAGACACACCCTAGTGGTTTTTTAGCTGATGCTGGCTGTGTGTCACTACATCTTTGAGCACCAATAACTGCTGTTGTTGAACTAACGAATGACATCACTCCATTCCTCACGCATTTAAATGTTAGCCAATAGCAGTAGCACTCAGCTGTATCCATGGAAATGCCGGCTTTGTTAGCAAGCTTCTCTAAGCTTTGCCATATACTCATATAAGGTGGTCTCATATTATTGACAATTACTAAGAAATCCGCGGGCCAAAAAAAGAGTGTCTCACGGGCCGCATCTGGCCCGCGGACTGTATGTTGTGCACCCCGAAGCGCTTCAACGTGTCGTGTCTCTGTAGACATATCTCTAATCACAGCACTATGGGATTGATATGCTGTGTGTGCTACCCACCAACAAACTAATATAACACTAAATATAACTTAGAAACCATAACATTTATCACAGCTCCAGGATTAGCAACTACTACCATCGCAGTTTTTTGTTGTTGTGATCTACATCATCATTATCCATGGGTTTAATGACCTCCCGTGTCTGGCGAAAGACGCTGGACTATAAACTAACTGCACCGAGCTTGGGTCACGTGACACCACACCTCTCTGTCTGTCTGACTCTCTTCTTGTGTGTGTCCGGCTTCACCCTTCACTGACGGATCCATCTCACTGTGAATTGTAAAACCAAAGTCTTACGTAGAACGTAGAGTGAGCTACAGTTTAATTTTTCTTTCCAAATGAGGTCTTATCCATTGTCAGGTTTAGTCTGAAGTATTTTTTTTTGTCTGTACAATGTTATTACATTCTTTCTCTTTCTCTTTGTTTATTCCTCCTCCACGTCTGCCGGATTTATTGTAGTTCTTCCTTGGAAACCAGGTAAAGTTGACTCCGGTGATTGGTCCTTTTGAAATCTGCTTCCTGGATCTCCACCAATGCAGTGGCCTCAATTCTACCGCCACAAACTGTTGCCACGGTGACATTGCATTTAGTGTTTGATCGGAAATGACATAACGCCATCAAATATAGCACTACACTGTGGGTGCGAATTATGGAAGTGGGTTTCATAGGCCATTGAGGTTGTTCTCTTGGTGTGATTTTGCAGATTTGAAAGACTTATTTTGAGAATGACAATTTGGCAAACTGGAATGGGTTATAATGGGAACCAGGGGTTACCCTATTCGATTAGCTTTGGACTGGGGCAAATTGAAAAATCATGCTATTCTGAGAGTAATTCAAAAATGAACATTGGGTCCCTTATCTGTTTGTGCTGTCTTGCCAACTCTATGGTCATTGTCACAATAATCAAACATTTACCAAAGAGTTGGCAAGACAGCACAAACAGACACAGGCTAATCAAAGATAGCTCTGACTTGGTATTGCTTCATAGAAGCAAAACTCTCTGAAAGTGTAAATGTCATTCTGCATGAAACAAAGCTGACTGCGGTAGAATGAAATCTTTTAGAGATGACTATGGGAACTGATATTTTGTTTTAGATTGTTGGGTAAGCTGGGCTTTTGACACATAGGTGTTTTTAGTAGTATCATCAGTGCATGGGTGTTGTAGTATAATTTGCATGGGTGTTGTAGTATAATTTGCATGGGTGTTGTAGTATAATTTGCATGGGTGTTGTAGTATAATTTGCATGGGTGTTGTAGTATAATTTGCATGGGTGTCGTAGTATAATTTGCATGGGTGTCGTAGTATAATTTGCATGGGTGTCGTAGTATAATTTGCATGGGTGTCGTAGTATAATTTGCATGGGTGTCGTAGTATAATTTGCATGGAGTGATGTATACTTTTGCTCTGATTGGTATGGGCTGCTGTGTAGAATGGCTTTTGGATTCAAAAGAAATCTCATGTCAATAATCGTTGTACTTGGTTGCACTCACTGAATTCCTCTCTGTTTCTCCTCTCCGTTGCGGTGTTAGTTTGGAGACTCGCAGCAGTTGCGGTTGGTGCGTATCCTGCGCAGTACGGTCATGGTGCGTGTCGGAGGGGGCTGGATGGCCCTGGACGAGTTCCTGGTCAAGAACGATCCCTGCAGAGGTGAGTGGGGTTTATTTATTCACAGCCACACATGCACGCATGCATACATACATGCATACATACATACTCTTAGGTTGGAGTCATCAAAACTCGTTTTTCAACCACTACACAAATTTCTAGTTAAACAAACTATAGATTTGGCATGTCATTTAGGACATCTACTTTGTGCATGACACAACTAATTTTTCTAACAATTGTTTACAGACAGGTTATTTCACTTATAATTCACTGTATCACAATTCCAGTGGGTCAGAAGTTTACATACACTAAATTGACTGTGCCTTTAAACAGCATGGAAAATGCTGATGTCATGGTGATTGGCTAATTGACATC